>NC_051063.1:160751133-160838633 GCF_004664715.2 Peromyscus leucopus
AGGCAGGTGCTCTACCACTGAGCCACACCCCAGCCCCTCACTGGGGGATTCTAGGCAGGTGCTCTACCACTGAGCCACACCCCAGCCCCTCACTGGGGGATTCTAGGCAGGGGCTCTACCACTGAGCCACACCCCAGCCCCTCACTGGGGGATTCTAGGCAGGTGTTCTACCACTGAGCCACACCCCAGCCCCTCACTGGGGGATTCTAGGCAGGTGCTCTACCACTGAGCCACACCCCAGCCCCTCACTGGGGGATTCTAGGCAGGTGCTCTACCACTGAGCCACACCCCAGCCCCCACTGGGGGATTCTAGGCAGGGCTCTACCACTGAGCCACACCCCAGCCCCTCACTGGGGGATTCTAGGCAGGGGCTCTGCCACTGAGCCACACCCCAGCACCTCACTGAGGATTCTAGGCAGGTGTTCTACCACTGAGCCACACCCCAGCCCCTCACTGGGGGATTCTAGGCAGGTGCTCTACCACTGAGCCACACCCCAGCCCCTCACTGGGGATTCTAGGCAGGTGCTCTACCACTGAGCCACACCCCAGCCCCTCACTGGGGGATTCTAGGCAGGGGCTCTACCACTGAGCCACACCCCAGCCCCTCACTGGGGGATTCTAGGCAGGTGTTCTACCACTGAGCCACACCCCAGCCCCTCACTGGGGGATTCTAGGTAGGAGCTCTACCACTGAGCCAAACACCAGCCCCTCACTGGGGGATTCTAGGCAGGGGCTCTACCACTGAGCCACACCCCAGCCCCTCACTGGGGGATTCTAGGCAGGGGCTCTACCACTGAGCCACACCCCAGCCCCTCACTGGGGATTCTAGGCGGGGGCTCTACCACTGAGCCATGTCCCAGCCCCTCCCTGGTGGGTTCTAGACAAGCACCCTCTGGATGAGCCACACCCCAGCCTGGTAGCCAAATCGTCCCAAGTCCTCAAGCTGTTACAGCACAGCACAGCACAGGCATGGCATAGCACGGCACAGCGTGTGGCATTACACGGCAAGAGTGTATCTGGAGATTGGGAAGCAGGCATGTAAAAGAGTGAATGGAGACACCAGACACCATTCATAGCAACCTGCTCTGGAGATAACTAATCCACTACCCCCCTCCCAGGGAATTAACTACATTAATCCTTTCGGGAAAGTGGAGCCCCCAAGACATAACAGTCTCCTAAAGGTCCCACCAGCCCTCAAGACCATTATCTTGGGAACCAGTTTTTCCAACCCACGAATTGGAGGACAAATAATTCATTGTGTTCCATCTGTCCTTAGGTGGCAATGACCAATCTGGTTACAGCAGATTTCCCTCTCAGCTCCCATTAAACCTGTGAGCTAATGAAAGTTTCCAGAAACCCGTGTATTTTTTGTTGTCTTCATTGGGAAGACTATTCTTCCTTTCACTCTATCCTCAACACAGATGATTACGGTTCAGAAAGCATGTTTAAGAACCACCGGGCAAATAGATAGTGAAACTCACTTTAGGCAAACTGTGGTTTGGGCTGGTGATGCGCGGGGAGGGACTCAGAAGAAGAGCGTGGGCTGACCGTGTACAAGGCTTTAGGTTCAACTCCCACCTCTACCCGAAAAGCAAAAAGAAAACCCTTGACTTACTCTGACCCTTCCTCCACCAGCCAAAAAGGCTGGCTAAGTCTTACTCAACCAAGCTGGGAAATGCAAGTTTCTTTCCTTTATTCCCCGGGACCTACTTGAAGGGTGCCAGTGACCCAGGAAGCCACAGGACCAGAACTGGAAGCGCCTCTGTTTGCCACGGGAAACCCCAAGCCAGCCTGGGCTGGAACTCTGGCCCAGGCATCTAGAAAGGCTGTGTCAGTGCCTGGGGCATCCTGCTGGGTTGGTTCTGTGTGACTGAGGCAGAGAGAGGCTTTCCTGTATTTTGGCGCAACAAATGAGATATTATCTGTAAAGTTGTATGGTGCCTGGTCCCGAAACCATGAAAGAATTAAGCTCAGGCTGACCCAGTTACGGGGTAAATGCAAACACAGCCCCCGTTCCCTTCCACAGAGCCTGGGTTCATCTCCTCCCTGTATTTCAGGGCACATCTGTGCCTTTAAGCTCTCGGCACCCACAGTTAACAGTGTGGGATAGCAACTTGAATTCATCAAAGCCAATTACTGCAGTTCGTTTTTTTTTTTTTTCAACTTGGAGTTTTTCATTTTGTCATGGGAAAATAACTCTTAATAAATCCCTTTAAGCACAAGGAACTAGGGCAATTGTGGACATTTTAAGAATTATTGAAACATTTTAAAGTTTTTTGATGAATGTTATAAAGGACACAAGTAATTCTCTCTCTCTCCCTCTCTCCCTCTCTCCCTCCCTCTCTCTCTCTCTCTCTCTCCCTTTTGGAAGGGCTTCAATTGCTTTCAAGGGTAGACACTGGGCACACAGACTGTTCAAATCTAATTAATTACCTGTCTCTTCCCACAACAGTCACACCTTCAAAACATTGAGGTTGGCCTTAATTATCTGAGATTCTCACACACTGCAATAATTGCACCCGCCCTTCGGGGCCATGACAGATATATGTACGGGATGAATTGGAACAGCCAAAGAGGGAAATCAAGTTCTGTTTGTTTAGGCGTGAGTAATCCCTATGGTCATGCATGAAATACTCACAAGTTGATGGGAAGCATTTGAAAATCCCAAGAGGTACCTAAGACCAAAAACACATAGGTCAAGTTGACCAATGACATTGATGTTTTAAATTACTTTTTATTATTATTTGTGTGTAAGTGTGTGTGTGTGATATGTGCATCTGTGTGTGCAGAGGCCAGAGGAGGATGTCAGGTGCCCTGGTCTATCACACCCCAACTTTACTCCCCTGAGACAGAGTCTCTCACTGAATCTGAAGCTGATTGTTTTGACTAGACTGGCTGGCCCTTGAACCCCTGGGATCTACCTGCCTCTGCCCCTGTTCTCTTACCAAATCTGAGGTTACAAACACACATTCATGCCAGACCTTTACATGGGCGCAGGGGATTTGAACTCAACTTTTCACATTTGCATAACAAGTATTATTTTTTAAAAATATTTATTTATTTTATTCTATGTATATGAGTGTTTTGCTTGCATGTATGCATGTGCAGGATGTGTGTGTGCTCAACAAGATTAGAAGAAGTTGTGGGATCTCCTGAAACTGGAGTTACAGATTGTTGTGAGCTGCCGGGAACTGAACCCAGGTCCTCTGCAAGAGCAGCAAGTGCTCCAGCTGCTGAGCCGGTTCTCCAGCCCCCAATAGCAAGCATTCTTATTTGCTGAACCATCTCCCTGGACTGCTATTAATATTTTTGATTGTAAATTAGATTTTTTTTTTTTAAATCCTGCATCTGGGAATAACAGTGGCAGAAAGACTGCAGGTCAGAAGATCTCTACTCAAGCCCAGAGATGCTGAGGAGTGTGCAAATTGATGACCAGAAGCCATCAACAAATGGAAATGGAGACATTCACAAGGGATGGGCTTAGTCCATTGGCATGTGCATTTAAAAAATGAGCCAGGCGGTGGTGGCACCCACCTTCAATCCCAGCATTTGAGATGCAGGCAGATCTCTGTGGGTTCGAGGCCACACTGGTCTACAAAGAGAGTTCTAGGGCTGTTACACAGGGAAACCCTCTTTTTTTGGGGGTGCAATAAGGACTAGAGAAGATGGCTCAGAGGGTGAAGTGCTTGGTATGCAAGCATGAGGCCCTGAGTTCAGATCTTTAGCACCCATGTAACAAGCGGGGTGGGGGTGCACACCTGCCATCCCAGTGCTGGAGAAGCAGAGACAAGATCCCTGGAGCTTGCTGGTCAACCAGTCCAACCAGTCAGTGAGCTCGGGTTCAGCGAGAGACCCTGCCTAAAACAATAAGGTGGAGAGCTATCGGAGAGGACAGCAGACATTAAGCTCTGGCCTCCACATACTTGTGTACACACGTGGATACACACAGGCATGTAGACACAGGCATGTACACACGTGGATACACACAGGCATGTAGACACAGGCATGCACACATGTGGATACACATAGGGATGCACACATGTGGATACATACAGGCATGTACACATGTGGATATACACAGGCATGTACACACATGGATACACACAGGCATGTACACACATGGATACACACAGGCATGTACACACATGGATACACACAGGCATGTACACACATGGATACACACAGGCATGTACACAGGCATGTACACACAGGCACAGAATGAGAACAGGAAGCCAGGCATGCTGTTTCATATCTGTAATCCCAACACTCAGGAGGATACAGCAGCAAAGTCAAGAGGTTAAGGCCTGGGCTGGAGAGACAGAGGCTCAGGGGTTAAGAGCACATGCTACTTTTCTAGAGGATTCCAGTGCTGTTCCTAGAGCCAATGTGAGGTGGCTCGTCACTGCCTGTAACTCCAGCTCCAGGGGATATGATACCCTCTTCTGGTCTCCAGGGGCACCCACAGTCACATCCTCATGTACACACACACACACACACACACACACACACACACACACACACACACACTTAATTTAAAAAATATTTTAAAGAGTTCAAGGTCAGTTGAAATAGAATACATATAACAGAATAGCAACCCCAATGTTTGATTTAAATATAAATTTAAAAGAATCTACTTTCTGAGTCAGGTGTGGTAATCCCAGCACATGATAGGCTGAAGTAAGAGGATCAGGAGGGAGGTCAAGGCCAGCCTGGGATGCATGGTACCTGCCCCTCACCGCCCGTGTGTGTGTGTGTGTGTGTGTGTGTGTGTGTGTGTGTGTGTGTTTACATACATACATGCAAAACATCCATAAATATAAAAATATGTTTCTATCTATAGAGAATATATAGACTATATGTTCTCTATATATGCTCTCTCTGTATATGTGTGTTTGCACACACACACAATCCTCCTCCTATACATGAGTAAACTTGAAAAATAGGATAAGAGAAAGAATACTTGATCTGCAGTTCTTTCTCAGAAGATTCTTAGATTCTGCAAGGTGAAAGGCCGACGTAGCAGTCACACCTCCAGCCATACTCACAGCCTCCTATTGGCCACCCAGAACACAGTGTGGCCTGTTTTTTAAAATGTCCTATGTAAGGTCAGGCATGGTGGCACACACCTTTAATCTCAGCACTTGAGAGGCAGAGGCAGTGGATTTCTGTGTGCTTGAGGCTAGCCTGGTCTACATAGAGAGTTGCAGGCCAGCCAGGGCCACATGGTCAGACCCTGTTTCAAACAAAACAAAACAAAATAACAACCAAACAAACATTTTTAAAGAAGAAGGAAAAGAAAGGAAGAAAGAAAATGCCACACACCTTATCAGAGCCACGCTGAGGAATGCTGCAGGTCTGGAGCACAAAACAAAAATAAGCTTTTGAGCCGGCCTGGGCATGCCTCGGGTTCCATCAAACACATCTTTTCTTTGGCACTAGAGTTTGGAATGTACGTCTCCAAGGAAACAAACGCCTGTCAATCCAGCCCTGGGACACCGATACCAGCAGCCAGCTCAGAGGTGCTCATCATGTGTGACTCACATGGTTCCTAAAAGGCAGGAGAGCCGGCCCTGGGAGGCATGGGTACTGTCACCCGGGATGCACCTTCCAGGCCTCTTTCCCACAGGACTGGAAGTCTGTCTGATTCTCGGAAGAGAGAACTGAGCAGCTGAAACAGGCGTTTGAACAGGAAAGCTGGCCAAAACAGGCCAAAGGTTTGGGTGTGATGGTGCTTGCCTATAACTCTGGAGGCTGAGGAAGAGGAATTTCATGTTTCAGCATGGGCTACTGAACTGACCTTGTCTAAAAAACTAAAAACAAAGCAATAACAACAAAATCAAATCCAAACTAACCAATTAAATACATGATTTCCACTGAATTATTCCTATAGTTTTTCCCCTTTAAAACTCACAGCTAGAGCCAGTGAAATGGCTCAGCTATTTGGTAGAGAGGTACTTGCCGCCCAGCCTGAAGACTCGAGTTCAATCCCAGGGTCACGTATAGTAGAAAAGAAAACTGACTCCCACAGATTGTCTTCTGACTCTCTCTCTCTCTCTCTCTCTCTCTCTCTCTCTCTCTCTCTCTCTCTCTCACACACACACACACACACACACACACACACACACACACAAAGAAGCACGCATACTAAATGTAGTAATAAGAAGAACCCCAGTAAACTTTGCATTGGAATTTGGTCCCCATTTCCCCCTCTGGTTCCCCCCCCCAATAGGAACTGGAAGAGGTACTTGAGTCTTGGGGATTCTACACTAAAGTGATTAACGCTACTCTCACCAGGGTGAGTGGGTTCTCGAATGCATGGGTTGTTATCAGAACAGGGTGTTAGAAAGCAAGTCAGCTCACACACATATCCCCTTGCCCACCTCACCTCCTTTATTCTTCTACCAAACTATGGCACAGCCTGAGGCCCTCACCAGCTGCTGAAATGATGTCATCTCTGCATGCTTGGACTTCCCAGAACCATGAGCTGTAATATAAACTCCTCTTCTTTATAAATCTCCGGGCCTGTGTTATTTCGGTATAGTAACAGAAAGCAGACTAACACAAATTTACATTGGTGACTCAGGAAAAAATCAGTGTTTAGACCTGAGGTTCGAGAATAAGTACCTGTGGCCTGACTGGGCTGCCTTTCCATGTTCCAGTTCATGTGGGCCAGAAAAAGGTGGAGCAAGGCAGCATGGCCCTTCCTCTGAAGACTCCTTGAGCGTACAGCCCTTCTGACAGGGACATTCATTGGAGGTAACAGCAACTAAGCCCACTTAGGCGTTTGCCTGGTAGCTCCAGAGGCTTCCCTCCAGCTCCCTCCCTTCATGTGTTTGCCATGGGAAGAGGAAATTCACACTAAGGAACTGATGGCTATAGTTGTTGATGTGCCCTGTAATCCCAACACTCGGGAGTCAGAGGCAAGAGGGTTGGGAGGTCGAGGCCAGCCTGGGCTACAAAGCAAGTTCCAAGCCGCCCAGGGTCACATAGTAAGTCCCTGTCCAAAATAAAGAAAAAAAGAGTTACCACAAAAAGGCTGTGGGAGATAACTCTTTATTCTAGGATAAAGATTATCAACCATACGGATTGAGGAGAGCTGCTTTCTGGCTTGCTCTCCATAGCTTGCTCAGCCTGCTTTCTTATAGAACCCAGGACCAGCAGCCCAGGATTGGTACCATCCACAGTAGGCTGGCTTCTCCCCATCAATCACTAATTAAGAAAATGCTTGGCAGACTTGTCCACAGGCCAGCCTTACTGGAGGTATTGTCACAACCGAGAATCCTTCTTCCCAAATGACACTACCCAACTAGGGCCTGAGTTCACATTCCTGCCCCCCAAAAATGCCGGGTGTGGCCAAGGGCTACACCGTGGGACCCTGACTTTCAAAACAAAATAAAACAAAACAGGAAAGCAAAGCAAAGAAAAGAGTGAGAAACTGAAATAGCATAAGCAATGGAAAGAAGATAGAACCAGGGCTCCACCGTGAAGGTGTAGACAAGTCTAGTGAAGAGTGGGCAGACACTGTGCGACAGCCTGGCTTTGTTGACCTGGCTCCCCAGCTTCCTCCCAGACCCTGTCAGGACCCCGCATCCATTGATTTCCCTTGGGCAGCCGTGAGCCTGTGTGAATGCTCTTTCATCCATCTCGGTCAGTGGCTGTGCTTGTGAAACAGGCAGTCCGGATGACTGCCACAAACCGTGACATCCAAGCCTTGCAGCTTGAGTGTGGAGGATCTGCTTCGTGCTCCTTTTAGCTCACCCCGTGGCCAGGAGACAGCGATGGAGAAACGGCTCTAGGCCCCGGTTCTGTTGGCTTTTAGACAGTGCTCATCATGTTGCCCTGGCTAGCCCGGAACTCACTGTGTAGATCAAGCTGGCCTCAGACTTTCGGAGCTAGCTGCCTGTTCTGCCACTGTGTCCTGATTAAAGGCATGTGCCATCACGCCCAGCCCAAGACTCCAAAAGTTAATGTATTTTCTTCTAATTATTATTTTTTAATTATAACTGAATTTGCCTTTTAAAGATACACCCAAAAGATTCACTCTACCCCTGAGATTTACAAATATTATTTTTTCTTTAACGCTTTCTTTTGGTTGGTGAGTTACTTGATTGTTTTCTTGATCCTTTTTGTTTTACATCTGGTTTTATTGTAGATAATAGGAATTTGAAATTTTTTGAATATATTTACATTCCTCTTGCCGCCCAACACTAAATCTTTATTTCAACAAAATGTTTCGTGAATGTTGGAAAAGGATGTACATTCTTTGGTAATAGAACACTGAAGTATTTAATATTTAAACATAACAGTATTTACTATGCTATTACTCTGACATTTCTTAACTCTGTGTGTGTTCATGTGTGTGCAGGTGCATGTGTGTGTGTGTGTGTGTGTGTGGAAGTCAGAGGACAATTTTAGGTATCATTCCCTGATTGTAGCTGTTCACCTTGTTTTTGGTTTTTATGTATAGGTATAGTTCATTTTTATTTTTATTTTTTATTATTTGTTTTTATTTCAGGGCTGAGGACTGAACCCAGGGCCTTGCGCTTGCTAGGCAAGCCCTCTACCACTGAGCTAAATCCCCAACCCCTATAGTTCATTTTTAATTAAATTTTTATTTTACTTATTTTTAAATATTTTAAATATTTATCTAGTTTAAGTTAATCCAGCTTAGTTGATGTATGTGTGCCTCAGTGTATGTATGTATGCACATATGTGCATGCAGTGCCCATGGAGGACGGGAGAGGACTTGAGATTCCTTGGAAGTGGAGTCATAGAGAATTTTGAGTCACCCAATGAAAGTCCTGGGAACTGAACCTGGGTCCTCTGCAGGAGCAGTAAGTACCCTTAGCCATCGAGTCACCTTATTGAGACAGGAGCCTGGCTCACCAAGCAGGCTGGCTGGCTGGCAGGCTAGCCCCCGCCCCCCCCCCCCCCCAGCCACTGTCTCCACCTCCGGAGCACTGGGGTTGTAAGGCGGGTTCTGGGATCTATGTGACATCCACACGCATGCGCAGCAAGCCCTTTATCAACTGAGCCGTATCACCAGACACCCCTCCACCATGACTTTAACTTTTTCTTAGATTTATTTTATTATTTTATATGTGTGTCTGTACAACCCTGGGACTAGAGTTACAGATGGTTAGTGCTGGGAATTGAACCTGGTTCCTCTGGAAGAGCAGCCAGTGCTCTTAATCCCCAAGTCCCTGTATCTCCAAAATGTTCACACAGTCTTCCTGTGTAGCTTTGCCTAGCCTGGATGGAGTCTGAAGTCCCCTGCATCTGCTTCCAGAGATGTTAGGATTATAGGTGTGCTCACCATTCTGTGTCCAGCTTGAATTTGGGAAATTTCAAATATTGTGATTGTTTTTAAAGACCCTTTTAAAAAATACTTTAAATGTTCCTTTCTGTCCTCTCCCATTAGGTTCTTAAAGTTTCCTTTTTAAAAATTCTCTGTGCTTTTGGTTACATAATTGTGGTTAATCTTGTCAACTGGATGGGGCTTAGGATCACCATGGAAACAAGCCCCTGGCATATCTCTGGGGGAGTTTCTGGTTTGGGTTGAGGCGGGAAGACTCACCCTAAATAAGGCGCCATCTCTCCACAGGCTGGAGTTTGGACCAAATGAAAAGGAGAGCGAGTGCTGACCCGTCGCTCATCTGTTTCCTGACTGGAGCGCTGTGACCATTTGTCCAGATGCCTGCTACCAGGACTTCCCCACAGTGATGGAGCATAGTGACCTGGAATCTGGAGCTGAAATAACCCTTCCTTACGTTGTTTTAGCAGGTATTTTGTTTGTTTGTTTTTTCAAGACAGGGTTTCTCTGTGTAGCCCTGGCTGTCCTGGAACTTGCTTTGTAGACCAGGCTGGCCTCAAACTCACAGAGACCATACATCCTGCCTCTGCTTCCCAAGTGCCCAAAGGTATGTGCCACCATCGCCCAGTTTTGCTTTTTTTTGTTTGTTTGTTTGTTTTTGTTTTTTGTTTTTTTGAGACAGGGTTTCTCCGTGTAGTTTTGTACCTGTTCTGAATCTTGCTCTGTAGACCAGGCTGGCCTCGAACTTACAGAGATCCTCTTGGCTCTGCCTCCTGAGTACTGGGATTAAAGGCATACACCACCACCCAGCTGTTTTTTTTTTAAATGAGACTTTACGAGGGTCTCAGTATGGCCCTAAATTTTCTGTGTAGGCCAGGCTGGTCTCAAACTCAGAGAAATCCCCTTGGTCTCTGCCTCCTGAGTGCTGGAATTAAAGGTACGTGCTACCACATCTGGCCTCTCTAGTTTCCAAGCAGGGTAAGAGTTGGTCTGCAGCAGATACCATGGTGAGTCCTCCAGGCCCTCATTCGGGGTAGGGACATCCATTCTCCTAGGCCTGTGTCCTGTTTTGTTGCTGTTGCTTTTATCAACTTGACACAAGCTGGAGTCACCTGAGAAGAGGGACCCACAGTGGAGCAAATGTCTTCATGGGACTGGCCTGTGAACCTGCAGTGCGTTTTCGTAATTAGTGGTTGTTGTGGGAGGGCCAAATCCACTGTGGGTGGGGCCCTCTGTCCTCTGAGAAAGCAGGCTGAGCAAGCCAGGAAGCAGAGTTCCTCCACGGCCTTTGCCTCAGTTCCTGCCTTCTGAGTTCCTGCCCGACCTCTGTCGATGATGGACTGGGATGCAGAAGTGAAATAAACCCTTTCATCTCGACAATAGAAACCCTAACTGACACATGTGACCTCTCAGGATGAGTGAAGCGCAGACTTATCTTCCTCTCGGATAAGGGGGGAATACAACCCAGTGTGGTGGTGAGTGCCTCTCATCCCAGTGCTCAGGAGGCTAAGACAGGAGTGAGACTTTGAGGCCAGCCTGGGAAGCATTGTGAGACCCTGTCTCAACAAAAGGAAACAAAGCAAAAACCTAGCATCGCGGGCCAAAACGTGTGTATCTTGATGTTGGATTCAAAGCCACTTTGAGGAAAAACTGAGACCAGCAAGAGCTTGAATAGTCAGCAGACACCCGGAGATCAGACTTGGGTCAAGGCCCAAGGAATAGGAAAGAGCCTGAGCATGTGGGTGGGAACTGGGAAGGAATGGCCCACCAGCCTGCCTATCAAAATTTAGTGGACATTTCTATTTTCGTTATAGTTTATTGATTTTTATTTAAAATGTATGAGTGTGCATGCACACGCACTACATATGTGCCTGTTGGCCATGGAGGCCAGAAGAGGGTGTCAGGTCTTATGGAACTGGAGCTACAGATGGTGTGAGCTGCCATGTGGGTGTTTGGAACCGTACCTGGTCCTCTGCAAGAGCAGCCAGTCCTCTTAACTATGGAGCCATCTCTCCAACCTGTTGGGGGACATTTTTAGCTTCCCTTCTCCCCTCCTGTCCCCCATGTCTCTCTGTCCTAGACATAGTGCATCTTACAAGTCTTTCTGGATACAGTCACAGTTGGTTTCATCCACTGGGGAGCTGAGATCAAATTGGAGCGCTTTGAATGAAACTAGCTTCCCATTCTGGCCCTTCTTTGCTGTGACAAACACTGAGAGAAACACCCTAAGGGAGGGAAGTTTGCTGGGACTCAACAGTTTCAGTTCATGGTCAGCAGGCTCCAGGGCTGTAGGCCTGTGAGGAAGCAGAACACAGGGGAGGCAGAGGGCTGTCACAGAGCCAAGTCACCGGCCTCACAGTATCAGGAAGTAGAGAGGACAAGAAGGAGCCATAGACAAAATACCTTCCAAGGCGTATTCCTGTTAGTTGCATCTTTCTTTGCCTAAATCACTGTTCTCCTTTTGACATAGGTATGTGCCGATGCTCTGGAGAGCCTTGAGTTGGAGAAGGGTTGAGACGATGTTCCCTTCGGCAGAACTGGTATTGAGGTTGCAGGCTGTGGCTCTGGTCTTCTTTGAGAGTAGCTGCTGTCTGCGTGAACAGACACTACTCTTGGCCTCGCACAGCCTTGCTGGCCCTCTCCTCTGCCTCCTGGTGTGGCTCTCTGTTTCTCTACTGGAGTGATTTCAGGAGGTGAGGGCTTGGAAGCTGGGCACTTGGTCCAGAGACCTGTGGGGTCAGGGAGGACCGTGCCCACCTGAGAGCACTGAGAAACGAGGTCTCAAGTTCCTAGAGGAGCTGGCAACTTATAGAGTGTGAAGAAGCAGATGTACTCTGAGGGGTGGAGATGGGAGATCCCCGAAGGAGGAGGGGCTGCCAGACAACCTGGCAGCACTAGGAGGTGAGACCCCAGGGGAGGGGCGACCCCAGAGGAGAGACAACCCCAGAGGAGCAGAGACCCCAGGGGAGGGGTGACCCCAGAGGAGAGACAACCCCAGAGGAGCAGAGACCCAGAGGAGGGGCGACCCCAGAGCAGGGGTGACCCCGGAGGAGGGGAGACCCTCTATGGGGTGAGAAGGCAGTCCCTACATAGTGACTCATAGAAGCTAGATTGAGATGACCAGGAGATGGACTGCCTGCCTGTGGAGTAGTGAGGAGGGGAGCCGAGCTGGTGGGTGAGGGAGGGAGGTCCCAGAAGAGGTGTCTGTTTGGCAGGAGTGGAGTTTAATAGGGTAGGGCGGAGCTGAAGACGTCTTATAACTCCCTTCCTCCAGGTCCACTTCCTAAGTCTCTACTACCTCCCCAACCAGCACCGTCAGTCGGGGGCTAAGGGACCTGTAAGCCTGTAGAGGACCTTCCATATCCAAACCACTACTGTCGGCCTTGACCTCTTCTGTACAGGGACAGCTGGGTCTACCAGTCACCGGACAATGCTCCAGCACCCATCACCAAATATTTCTGAGTGTATCCTTGGATGGTGCTTTATCTTAGTCTATTTCTGGTTACTCACTAAGTACCATTAGCTCCTAGGGTTCTCCAAGTTTCTTGAGGATGGCCCCCTTCAACTCCCAACTCCCAAAGCTGATGCTAAGGGTGTGGCTTCCTGTTTTTTGTTTTTTTTTTTTACAAACTCCAGGTTCTAAAATGTTGAAGTGGCTCTGTGTTCATCCTTCTTTCCCCTGGGCCGCAGGAAGTCTGTCACAGAGATAAGGGAAATGTCACTCCCTGTCATGGTGCAGCTCTCATCACTATCCCCACCCCACAATTCCAGCTTCTTGCCCAGCTCAGACTTCTCCCCCAAACATCTTTGCTGCGGAAAAGAAAGCATGGGACCTACCACCCCAACCAATGTCTACCCATATGAATGCTCCCGGCCCCACCCTCCAAGCCCAAGCCCATTAACCCTCTGTGCAGGGTCACATGGGAACCATGGTTACCGTAGAAACGCAAAAGAAAAGAAAAGACACGAAAGGGGAGGAAACACTGACGAACTCTAGAAGGGAACACGAAGTCCTCGCTGGCTTGAGGCCCAGGAACCGCCCCACAAGCCCACTCAGCTTGGCAGCTTCCTCTGCCTTATTTACATGCACTGAGTAACAGCCCCCCAACTTCCCAGCCCCAGCCCTGTTCCGTATAAGAGTCTCAGCAGTCGGGACAGTGTACGGACATTCAACAAACATCTGTGGGTTGAGACAGATTTAAACAGTGGTGGTGGAGAGGCATGAGGAGGAGGAGTGGGTAACCGGACAGTCCACAACCACCTTCCTCTAGTAAGTAGGACCCTTCTTCTCTAGACAGAGTCTCACCGTGTAGCCCAGGCTGGCCTCCAATTTTCAGTTCTTCTGCTCCAGCTTCCTGAGTGTGGCCTATAGGGTTGACCTGGTTGGTACCTGGAGCTTCAGGTGAGGGCCGGCTTTCCCAGCAGGCCCAAAGATGGCTTCCTGGGCTTCCGCACGCCCTACAGCTCCACTGTGGGTTCACCCCACAGCTCCCTCATCCTTTCTGCTCCCTCCTCCTCGGGTGCCTTTTCATCCTCCCACTCCCACTCCATGTTTGGGGAGGATGTTGGCTCTCCTTGACAACAGGGTCGCTCTCAGTGGCTCATGGTAGAAAACGCACACAGGTTCATTGGCTGGGTTCATTTTTGCATCAGATCTCCTGGAGCTGGAGTTACAGGCTGTTGTGAGTCAGGTGAGGTGAGCACTGAGCTCCAGTCATCTGGAGGAGCAGGAAGCGCTCTGAACCACTGAGCCATTCCTGTCAGTCCTGAGACTGACGGATGATTTTTAGAGTGGACTGCAATGCAGTCCAGCCATGGTCATGTGGGGGGGTGGGCTGGGGTGCAGGGGGTGCACATGGCTGTCATCCCAGAACTCGAGTGGGAGGTATAGTCAGGGGCACCTCAAGTTTGAGACAAATGGAAACAAAAAACATCCAAACAACAAAGCAAAACAAACAAAATGCAGTGCATTCAAATACTTTTTAAAAACAAACAAACAAACAACAACAACAAACCCTAAACACCAAAACTTTAGGGGGCTGAAGAGATGGTTCAGGGGCTAAGAGCATTTGTTGCTCTTTCAGGGACCTGAGTTCTATTCCCAGTACCCACAAACAACTCACAACCATGTGTAAGTCCAGTTCCGGAGGATGTGACACCATCTTCTGGCCTTCCTTAAGCACTAGGCACACACCTGGTGCATCCACACAAATGCAGACAAAACATTCATACTGACGAAAACAATGAACAAGTCTTAGACAGCACGCAGCTTGAGAACTTTGCGTTCACGCGACACCAGTCCAGCCCATCAGCATTCTGCATTAGCACAGCACACGTGTTTCAGTTACTGGACATGCACTGATGTGTTGTAATTAACTGAAGTCCCTACTCTATTTGAATTTCCTTGATTTTGGCATCATATCCTTCTGTTTATTTTCTGTTCCAGGTCGTGACGGAGGATCCCATGGGACCCTCCTGGCTTTCCCCAGGGAGGGTCTTGTGGCTGAGGAGGGCTGCTGGGTTGTAGAACGCCTCCCTCTGGAGTTCACCTGCTTGGACTGTGGTAAGAGTGAGGTTACGGGGACCTGGAGGATGAGAAAGCTGAGCGCCGTTTTTATCAGATCCTATCAAGTTCCAGGCTGTCGTCATGATTTGTGACTGCTGACGGTGACACTGACTCCCTGGCTCCTGTGTTTGCCAGCCTTTCCCACCGTAAGGCCACTTTCGTCCTGCGCCTTTCACAAGACCTGGTGTGCTCATTCTCTAGTGTCCTTTCAAGCTGCAGGGTTTTGATTTTGAAAAACAACTTTTTTTCTCTCTTTCTGCCTTCCTCCTGCCCTCCCTCATTTCCATCTTTGTCTGTCTGTTTTTGTTTTGTCTTTTTTGAGGCAGGATCTCACTCTTTAGCTCTGGCTAGCCTGGCACTTGGATATAGACCAGGCTGGCCTCAAACTTACACAGCTCTGCCTGCCTCTGCTTCCCAAGCACTGGGTTAAAGGTGTGTGCCACCATACTCAGCCTTCTGTCTTATTTTCTCTATTTTCATGTGGCAGGAGAGCTGCAGAGAGATCACAGGGTAAAGGTGAAGGTCAGATCATGAGTCTCTCCGCCAAGACTCATGATCTGACTTCATCACCTGGGCCCAGGTGGAAGGGAAGAGTGAATTCTCACAAGTTGTCCTCTCATCTCCACATACTTCACACACACACACACACACACACACACACACACACACACACACACACACACACACACAGGCACACGCACACAGGCACACACGAGTTACTCTGGCTACCAAGGACAGAGGAAATAGATTGTACGGGATTCTGCATAGCAGATATAGCTCCTCATTGCTCTTCATGCAATCACTTGCTAATATATACTTATGGACGCATGGATATTGATTTTGCACCCGGTTTATAATCCAGCACTGCCTTCTTTGTTTTGCCTCTCAAGTCAACCCAGCTTTGGCCACAGAGAGCTCTTCCACTGAGTTCCGTGACCCTTTGGCCTGCTACGGGAATGTTTGCCCCTACCTGCATACGAGCTGAAGACCTAACCTGCAACATGCTGGTAACTAAGGAGTGTCTGATGAGGTCATGAGGGTGGTGCCTTCTTGATAGGTCAGTGCCCTTAGAAGAAGAGATCTAAAGAGCTTGCCCTCTGCTCTCCTGTAACCTCTCCCCAGCCTGTGTACAGAGGTCATGTGGGCTCACAAGGAGTTGGTAGCCACTGACAAACTAAGGAGAAATGTCTTAAAATGATGTCTACCACAGCGTATGGCATCATATCACTGCCAATTCCAGAACTCAGGAGGCTGAGGCAGGGGATCTCCAGCTTCAGGCCAGCTTGGGCTATAGGGAATGGTATTTACTCTATTGGAACCTAACCTGTTTTTCTACTTTTTCAATTTGGCTTGAGCTGGCTTACTGCATCAGTGGAGAAACCTATTATTGGGCTACAGAAAACCTATTAGTGTTGTCTCAAGAACAAATAAACAAAGAGCTGGAGAAGTTGTTTTTGCAGAGGACCCAGGTTTGGATCTTAGCACCCACATAGTGGCTCACAACCATCCCTAACTTCAGTTTTGGGCGTCTGACACCCTCTTCTGATCTATATGGGTATCAGGCATGCACGTGGTGCACATGTATACATATGCAGGCAAAACATTGATATGCATAAAAAACCTGGCTAGAGAGATGGCTCAGCTGGGAAAAGCGTCTGCCACCAAGCAAACTGATGACCTGAGTTTAAGATGCCAAGACCCATGTGGTGAAAGCAGGAAACCAGTACCTGAAAGTTCTCTGACCTCAACGACCATGGCATGGCACATGTGTATCCACACATGTTCACATGTACAACTAAACAAACAATAAACCTCAATAGAGAAAGAAACAGGACAACAAAAGCCCCAAACACCCACAATCGAAGAAGGCCAGCACTTGAACCTGGATTCCCCATCCCCTTCGGATGTTGAGAAATTAATTTCCCTTATTTATGTCAGCAGTTCATGACATGTTGTTTTTGCACACTGAAATGCACATCCTCATTGGCTTGCTTTTTTCAGCTCTTCCTGTCTGTCACTACAGGCTGCGCATTCTTCTTTGCATCTCTTACCTACCATCAGGCACTTCTCCAAGGAATGTGGGTCCTTTTGTTGGAGAATGGTACTGGAAACTAAGAACTGACTCCTAAGAGCAACGTGTTTTAGATAGAGTTATTCTGTGCCTCTGTGAGCAGGCACCAGCTCCTTCTCACGTCTGTTGTCTTAACTCTCGGGACGACACTATGATGCACTTACTGTCCACTCAACGGACAGGAAGAGACGTTTAGCTAGGCTACATCTAGCCAGCATCATCCTGTTTTGTCTCTAAAGTCCATCCCACTTCTATGATGGAGTCTCTGTGTGTTTGCTCGTGTTTACTATGCCCCAGGCACCACAGATAAACACAATGTTTATCTTCATTTTTATGCTAACACATACCACACATACTGAAGCAATTTACCTCACAAACGTTATGTGACAAAGCATTGTGCTTATTCTGTGAGGTAGAGACATGAAAATGAAAGCCTCTCAAATCCATAGGAAATACATGTTAGGGATTTTAAAATCTGAGCTAAATGCATTTTTCATTATGATATGACTGTTATGATAAGGCCATGGACCAATGGGGGCCATGGAATAGATTGTGGTTGTTTGCATGAGAAATGTCCCTCATAGGCTTAGGTATATGAACATTTGGTCTCCAGCTGATGGCACTGTTTGGGAAGGTTATGAAACCTTTAGGAGGTATGGCTTTGCTAGAGGAAGTATGTCACTGGGGGAAGGCTTTAAGGTTTATAGCCTTACCTCACTTCCAGTTCCCTCTGTTTCATGACTACAGATGGAGATGTGAACTCTCGGTTTTCTGCTCTGGCAGCCTGCTGCCATGCCTCCTCCACCATTATGAACTCTCCCTCTGGAACCATAAGTCAAAATAAACCCTTTCTTGCATAAGTCGCTTTGGTCATGGTATTATAGAAGTTGGTATCAGGAGTGGGGTATTGGTCCTAATGGGCAGAGATATCATCACCGCTTTTCTTATGTGCACAGATGGCAAGTATTTATCCTCATATGCAAAGACAACAGGCTCACATATACTCACGTGGCACACATCTGCCTTCTGTGCACAGATGACATCTTACTGCATAAGATAATGATATTTGACATGTGGAAAAGTGACTTTTAATAGTTATTGATAATGCTTGCCAATTGCTGAAGTTTGCATTGCTGACTTTTTCTATTATGCATAGGATTCATGTATGAATTGAGGCTATTTATGACAATAAGCTAGTGTCTTAGCTTTTAGAATTCTAGTGTCTCCTGCCGTTTCAAGTGGTATCCATGGGTTTGTTGGCTCTGCACTCCCTCATTCCACTGAGAACGGCCCCTCTAGAGCTGCCATGTTAGTGCACCATGCCCTGTTCCTGGCCATTTGATCATTAATGGAGGAGCACTGGACCTAACTGGCCCAAATTCTAGCGAACTTGCCTGGAACTCTTAGAACAAGAACTTAAAAAGATAGTTGGCTTTTCTTTACTACTGAGGCCGTCTGCTGTGGGATGTTCTGTATGTCAAATGTGTTGCTCTGATTGGTTATTAAATAAAACACTGATTGGCCAGTAGTCAGGCAGGAAGTATAGGTGGGACAAGCAGAGAAGAGAATTCTGGGAACAGGAAGGCTGAGTTAGAGAGACGCTACCAGGCACTGCCATGACAAACCAGATGTAAGGGACCGGTAAGCCACAAGCCATGTGGCAACTTATAGACTAATAGAAATGGGTTAATTTAAGATATAAGAACTAGATATCAAGAAGCCTGCAGTGGCCATACAGTTTATAAGCAATATAAGTCTCTGTGTGTTTACTTGGTTAGGTTTAAGTGGCCGTGGGACTGGCGGGTGAGAGAGATTTGTCCTGACCGTGGGCCAGGCAGGAAAACTCAAGCTACAGCCATCAACATCAAAGCTGCCCCTGGCCATGTGAAGAAAGCTTAGGAGCAAGCAGAAAAACATAAGAAAGGGGAGAGAGAGAGAGAGAGAGAGAGAGAGAGAGAGAGAGAGAGAGAGAGAGAGATTGGTTTTGGTTCTGACATGATCTAGGTATTTATTTAATAAAGAGAACCTGAAAATCTTCCATCAACTCCCCTCCCCAACACACACACACTTAGGCAAGGTCTCACTGTGTAGCTGTAGCTGACCCAAAACTCTCTATGTAGACCAGGCTGGCCTCCAACTTACAAAGGCCAACATCTGCCTACTGAATTCTGAGATTAAAGATGAGCAACACCAAGCCACACCTAAAGTCCTAATTTTTTTTTAAGTGACCACGTTCTGGGTGTGATGGTACAAGTCTATAATCCTAGTACTAAGTAGGTGGAGGCAGGAGGATTGAAAGTTTGAGGCCACACAGGCCTAATAAAAAAGATTGTGTAAAAACAAAATAAAAATTTCAGGGTAAGAGGCAGAGGCAGGTGAGTCTCTGAGCTTGAGGTCAGCCTGGTCTAAATAGTGAGCTTCAGGCCAGCCAGGGCTGGATAGTGAGAACCTGTCTAATAAAAACAAAACAAACAAATGAACAAAAACAAAATTGAAAACTCAAACAAGAATTGAAATTTTAAAACAAAAAAACAAATTGAAGAAACAAACAAAACCCAAACAACCAACTTCTTTCTAATCAAAGGATCCTTACTCAATGTGGTACGATCATCTCCAATAGTGCTAATAAAGCATGGATCACAAGAGACCCAGACCTGTGGTGGATGATCTTCAGTTCTTAGAACAGGATGGACACTGTCCAGACCAGACCACCAGCCACGGGGATTTGTTGTATTGATTTCTAAGGAGCTTTTCCAAGTACACATTATCTTAAGTTTGTATCACAAACTTCAGTTTATCTGGATTTCAAATAAGAGGTTTCAATAGGGCGGAAGTACATGCCTGTAAAGCCAGCACTCAGGAGAATGGAAGAAGATGCCCATCAGTTCAAGTTCAGCTTGGAGTACATAGTTCTAGACCAGCCTGAGCTATATAGTGTGAGGCCTTTTCTTTTCTTTTTCTTTTTTTGAGACAGGGTTTCTCTGTGTAGCCTTGACTGTCCTGTATGGAACTCACTCTGTAGACCAGGCAGGCCTGGAACTCATAGATTCACCTGCCTCTGCCTCTGCAGTGCTGGGATTCCAAAAAATGGACTTGAGAGATGCTTCAGTGGCTCAAGCACTCACCGCTCTTACAGAGGACCAAGTTTCAGTTATTAGCCCCACATGACAGGTCACAACTGTTACTCCAGTTCCAAGAGATATGACACCCTCTTCTGGCCTCTGAAGGCACTGAGCACACATATTGCACATACGTGCAGGCGAAACACTCATACACATGACAAATGAGTCAATAGATAAAATACAACCTAAAAACAAATAAACTGGAGAGCCCACCAGTGCCAATTGGACTAAGAGGTGATTCTTTGTTCCCATAGCCAAACATCACCGGCCTCTAGGCTTTGGGCCCAGGGGCACAACCCTGTGCCCCCATACCACCACCCATTCCAGTCCCAGTTTCAGGCCAGTAGACAGGTCTCCTGCAGACAGGTCAGACTACCACCATCCCCCACCAGACTCTGTAACCCACAACCCCCACTTCCCCAAAACCCCACCTACCCTCTGAGACTGCAACTGCTCCCTGAGACAGAGCCCACCAACGCTGATTGGACTAAGAGCTGCTCCCTGAGACAAAGAGTCCATAGCACTGATTAGACCAAGAGCCCCAATTAGACCAAGAGCTCCCATTGGACCAAGAGTATCCATCAGACCAAGAGAGGCTCCCTCAGAAACAGACACTGCGTGCACCAAGTGGAGAAAGAGATGAGTAGATGCCAGTGAAAAAATACAGTCAACAATATAAAGACCAATATGGCTCCATCAGAACCTAGTGGTTCTGCATCAGCAAGACCTGAACATCCCAACATAAAAGAAACAGAAGAAATTGACCTTAAAGTGACTTTAAGAAGATGATAGAGGCCTTTAAAGAGGAAATGGAAAACTCCCTTAAAGAAATCGAGGAAAAGATACACAAAAACTTGGAAGAAATCAGTAAATCTCTTAAAGAAAGCCATGAAAAAGCAATTAAACAGGTGAAGGAAACAGTACAAGATTTGAAAACTGAAATCAAGACAATGAAGAAGACACCAACAGAGGGAATGCTGGAAATGGAAAATCTGAGTAAATAAACAGGAACTACAGATGCAAGCATAACCAACAGAATTTAAGAGATGGAAGAGAGAATCTCTGGTGTTGAAAATACAATAGAGGAAATAGATTCATCAGTGAAAGAAAACACTAAAGCAAACAAAGTCATAACACATGCAGGAAATTTGGGACACCATCAAAGGACCAAACCTAAGAATAATAGAGATAAAAGAAGGAGAAGAATACTAACTCAAAGGCACAGAAAATATATTCAACAAAATCATAGAAGAAAATTTTCCGACCCTAAAGAAGGAAATGTCTATAAAGATACAAGAAGCTTACAGAACACCAAATAGACTGGATCAAAAAAAAAAAGTCCCCTCGCCACATAATAATCAAACAAATAAACATACAGAATAAAGGAAAAATATTAAGAGCTACAAAGGAAAAAGGCCAAGTAACATATAAAGGCAGACCCACAAGAATTACACCTGACTTCTCAATGGAGACTCTAAAAGCCAGAAGGTCCTGGACAGACACTAAGAGACCACGGATACCAACCCAGACTATTATACCCAGCAAAACTCTCAATCACCATAGATGAAGTAAACAAAATATTCCATGATAAAACCAGATTTAAACAATATCTTTCCACAAATATAGCCCTAAAGAAAGCACTAGAAGGAAAAATCCAACCTAAAGAAGTTAGATACACCCATGAAAACACAGGCAATAGATAATCCCACACCAACAAATACCAAAGAAGGGAAACACACAACACTACCGCCAAAAAAATAACAGGAATTAACAATCACTGGTCATTAATATCCATTAATATCAATGGTCTCAATTCACCTATAAAAAGACACAGGCTAACAGAATGGATACAAAAACAAGATTCATCCTTTTGCTGTATACAAGAAACACACCTCAACTTAAAACACAGACACTACCTCAGAGTAAAAGGCTGAGAAAAGACTTTCCAATCAAATGGACTTAAGAAGCAAGCTGGTGTAGCTATCCTAATATCTAATAAAATAGACTTCAAACTAAAATCAATTGAACGAGATCAGGAAGGACATTACATATTTATCACAGGAAAATCTATCAAGATGAAGTCTCAATTCTGAACATTTATGGCCCCAATATAAGAGCACCCACATTTGTAAAAGAAACATTACTGAAGCTTAAATTGCACATCAAACCCCATACACTAGAAATGGGAGACTTCAACACCCCACTCTCACCAATGGACCGGTCTGCCAGACAGGAACTTAACAGAGAAATAAGGAAACTAACAGACATTATGACTCAAATAGACTTAATAGATATCTACAGAACATTCCACCCTAACACAAAAGAATATACCGTCTTCTCAGCACTTCATGGAACCTTCTCTAAAATTGACCACATGCTCGGTTACAAAGCAAATCTCAACAGATACAAAAAAAAATTGGAATAATCTTCTGTATCTTATCAGACCACCATTACCTAAAGTGAGATTTCAACAACAACAACAACAAAATACAGAAAGCCTACAATCTCATGGAAACTGAATAATGCTCAACTGAATCACCAATGAGTCAAGAAGAAATAAAGAAAGAAATTAAAGATTTCTTAGAATTCAATGAAAACGAATGTACAGCATACCCAAACTTATGAGACACTATGAAAACAGTGCTAAGAGGAAAATTCATAGCACTAGAAGCCCACATAAAGAGGATGAAGAAATTTCACAATAGTGACTTAACAGCACACCTGAAAGCTCTAGAACAAAAAGAAGCAAACTCACCCAGGAGAAATAGATGCCAGGAAATAATCAAATTCAGGGCTGAAATCAGTAAAATATAAACAAAGAGAACAATACAAAGAATCAATGAAACAAAGAGTTGGTTCTTTGAGAAAATCAACAGGATAGACAAGTCCTTATCCAAATTAACCAAAAGGCAGAGAAAGAGAGAGAGAGCATTCAAATTAACAAAACCAGAAATGAAAAAGGAGACATAACACATGACAATGAGGAAATCCAGAGAATCACCAGGTCATTCTTTAAAAACCTGTACTCCACAAAATTGGAAAATCTGAAAGAAATGGACAGTTTTCTGGATACGTATCATATACCAAAGTTAAATCAAGACCAGATAAACCAAGTAGGCTTCATCCCAGGAAAATCTGTCAGTGTAATGCACCATATAAACAAACTGAAGGAAAAAAAACTCACATGATTATCTCATTAGATACTGAAAAAGCCTTTGACAAAATCCAACACCCCTTCATGATAAAGGTTCTAGAGAGATCAGGAATACAAGGAACATACCTAAACATAATAAAGGCAATTTATAGCAAGCCAACACCCAACATCAAATTAAATGGAGATTTAGCAAAGCTATTCCACTAACATTAGGAACAAGACAAGGCTGTCCACTCTCCCCATGTTTATTCAATATAGTACAATATAGTAATTTATTCAATAAAGTTGTAGCTAGAGCAATAAGACAACAAAAGGAGATCAAGGGGATACAAATTGGAAAGGAAGAAATCAAACTTTCACTATTTGCAGATGATATGATAGTATACATAAGTGACCCCAGAAATTCTATCAGGGAACTCCTACAGCTAATAAACTCCTTCAGTATTGTGGCAGGATACAAGATCAACTCAAAAAAATCAGTAGCCCTCCTATACACAAATGATAAACGGGCTGAGAAACATCACCCTTTACAATAGCCACAAATAATATAAAATATCTTGGGGTAACTCTAACTAAGCAAGTGAAAGACCTGTGTGATAAGATCTTTAAGTCTCTGAAGAGAGAAATCGAAGAAGATGTCAGAAAATGAAAAGATATCCCATGCTCATGGATAGGTAGGATTAACATAGTAAAAATGGCAATCTTATCAAAAGCAGTCTACAGATTCAATGCAATCCCCATCAAAATCCCAACACAATTCTTCACAGACTTGGAAAGAACAATACTTAACTTTATATGGAAAAACAAAAAACCTAGGGTAGCTAAAAGAATCCTGTATAATAAAGCAACCTCTGGAGGCATCATTATCCCTGACCTCAAATTCTACTATAGAACTATAGTAATAAAAACAGCTTGGTACTGGCATAAAAACTGACATGTGGACCAATAGAATCGAACTGAAGACCCTGACATTAATCCACACACCTATTAACATATGATTTTTGACAAAGAAGCCAAAACTGTACTATGGAAAAAAAGAAAGCATCTTCAACAAATGGTGCTGGCATAACTGGATGTCAACATGTAGAAGATTGCAAATAGACCCATATCTGTCACGGTGCACAAAACTTAAGTCCAAGTGGATCAAAGACCTCAACATAATCCAGTTACTCTGAATCTGATAGAAGAGAAAGTAGGAAGTAGTCTTGAATGCATTGGCACAGGAGATCACTTCCTAAATATAACAACAGTAGCACAGACACTGAGAAAAACAATTAATAAATGAGACCTCCTGAAACTGAGAAGCTTTTGTAGAGCAAAGGACAGGGTCAATAAGACAAAATGACAGCCTATAGAATGGGAAAAGATCTTCACCAACCTCACATCTGACAGAGGGCTGATCTCTAAAATATAGAAAGAATTCAAACAAGTAGACACCAAATTATCAAACAATCCAATTAAAAATGGGCTACAGAGCTAAACAGAGAATTCTCAACAGAAGAATCTCAAATGGCTGAAAGACATTTAAGGAATTGCTCAGCATACTTAGTCGTCAGGGAAATGCAAATTAAAATGACTCTGAGATACCATCTTACACCTGTCAGAATGGCTAAGATCAAAAACACTGAAGACAGCTTATGTTGGAGAGGATGCAGAGCATGGGAAACACTCCTCCACTGCTGCTGGGAATGCAAACTGGTACAGCCACTTTGGAAATCAGTATGGCAGTTTCTCAGAAAACTGGGAATGAATCTTCCTAAAGACCCAGCTATACCACTCTTGGGCATATACCCAAGGAATGCTCAATCATACCACAAGGACACATGCTCAACTATGTTCATAGCAGCATTATTTGTAATAGCCAGAACCTGGAAACAACCTAGATGCCCCTCAACTGAAGAATGGATTAAGAAAATGTGGTACATATACACAATGGAGTACTATGCAGCAGTAAAAACAATGGCATCATGAAATTTGCAGGCAAATGGATGGAACTAGAAAATATCATCCTGAGTGAGGTAACTCAGACTCATAAGTGGATACTAGATGTAAAGCAAAGGATAACCAGACTACAACCCACAGCTCCAGAGAAGCTAGGTAACAAGGAGGACCCAAAGAGGGACACATAGATAGCCCAACAAAGGAGAAATAGATGAGATCTACATGAGCAAACTGGAGGTGGAGGGGAGTAATGGAGGGCAAGGAATGTGGGATGAGAACAAAAGGAAATGGGAGGTTCGAGCTGGAACAGGGACAGAGTGGGAGAACAAGGAAAGAGATACCATGATAAATGAAGATATCATGGGAATAGGAAGAAACAGAGTGCTAGGAAAGTTCCCAGGAATCCACAAGGATGACACCACCTTAGACTACTAGCAATAGTCAAGAGGGTGCCTGAACTGATCTACTCTGGTAACTAGATTAGTGAATACCCTATCATCATAGAGCCTTCATCCAGTGACTGATGGAAGCAGATACAGAGATCCATGGCAAGGTGTCAGGCTGAGCTCCAGGAGTCCAATCCATGAGAGAGAGAGGAGGGATTCTATAAGCAAGGGACATGGAGATCATGATGGGAAAAATGTATAGAGACGACTAGCCACACTAGTGGAAACTCACGAACTGTAGACCAATAGCTGTGGAGCCCCCATGGGACTAGACTAGGCCCTCTAATATTCAAGACAGTTGTTTAGCTTGAACTGTTTGGGGGGCCTCCAGGCAGGGGGATCGGGATCCATCCCTGGTGCATGACCAGGCTTTTTGGAGCCCAGTGCCTAAGGTGTGACACCTTGCACAGCCTTGGTGCAGGGTGGAGGGGACTGAACCTGCCTCAACTGAATGTATCAAGCTCTGCTAACTCCTCATGGGAGACCTTTACTTGGAGTAAGTGGGAATGCGGGTTGGGTTGGGAGGGAAGGCTGGGGGACGGGAAGTGGGAGGAGGGGGGGATCTGTGGTTGGTACATAAAATGAATAGAAAAATTTTTAATAATCATAAAAACAACAACAACCAGATTGGGTTGGAGAGGTGGCTCAGTGGTTAAGAGTGTTTACTGCATTTGTAGAGGTCTATGAGAGTTCAATTCCCAGTATCCAGGTTGTGTGGATCATAATTACCTACAACTTCAGCTCCTGGTGAATCCAAGGTCTCTTCTGGACCTTTTCGGCACTACACTCAGGTGAACAAACATGCAGACATAAACATACATCTAAGTTAAAAAACATATCTAGCCGGGCGGTGGTGGCGCATGCCTTTAATCTCAGCACTCGGGAGGCAGAGCCAGGCGGATCTCTGTGAGTTCGAGGCCAGCCTGGGCTACCAAGTGAGTTCCAGGAAAGGCGCAAAGCTACACAGAGAAACCCTGTCTCGAAAAACCAAAAAAAAAAAAAAAAAAAAAAACATATCTAAAAGAAAAAATGGGTCACTAATTCCCCATCCCTATTTCATGGAAACAGATGAAGTTGTGGTAATTAAATTTACTATTAGAAAAAAATCTAATGGTACATTAGTATCGACATCTTCAATGTTATATGTATTTGAGTGATTGAGTCATTAGAGCAATGTAAACATGACTTAGCTTTGAAGTGTGTTTCAGTCTACTCCTATGAATATACTCATTCATCATTCACATATTTGGATCATGCAAGTACTAATAAATACTTCATATTAATAGTTCCTACCATGTATGAGGCAGAGGCCTAACATATTAATTCTTTCAATCCTCAAAGTAACATTGTTGTTAACCCCATTTCAGAATATCTGTTTAACTATGTAAAGACGTGCTGCATTTGTTTAATTATGTAAAGATGTGTTGCTGTTTTACCTTGTTTGCCTAAGATACCTGATTGGTCTAATAAAAAGCTGACCAGCCAATAGTGAGGGAGGAGGTATAGGTGGGACTTCTGGGTAGGGAGAGTAAGTAAAAGGAAGGATTTAGGCTTGAGGAGAAAGAAAAGGGGACACCAGGGAGATGCCAGGGGCCAGACAGACAGACACAGAGGAAGCAGGAAAGTAGGACATACAGAATGAAAGGTAAAAAGCCCTGAGGCAAAATGTAGATGAATAGAAACAGGTTAAATTTAGTTAAAGAAAAGCTAGTGGGAGCTGGTTGGTGGCCCAAAGACAATTCCAACTACAATCCCATCTTCCAGATGACACAGAGGTTAAATAATTTGCTAAGGTTACACTTCTATGGAAGAGTTGGAGCTGTAAACATTCTGACTGTACTGTAGCAAGCTTTCTTGTTGGACTCTCTTTGGACCTCCAGCCCACAAATAATGACACGGAGACTTATTATTAATTATGAAAGCTTGGCCTTAGCTTAGACTTTTCCCCAACTAGCTCTTATAACTTAATTAACCTATTTTTTTTTTAAATCTACGTTTTGCCACATGGCTGGGCTACCTCTTCTTAGTACAGCACTTCTGACTTGCTCCAAGTCTGCTGGTGAAATCATGTGCCTAGATTCCTCCTCCCAGTTTCTCTCTCTCTGCCCAGAAGTCCCACCTATTCTCTCCTGCCAAGCTATTGGACATTTAGCTCTTCACTAAACCAATCGGAAGGTGCCTTAGGCAGAGACATCTTTACAGTGTAAACAAATATTCTGAAACACTGGACCACAGCACTTAGGCGACTTGTGATTAGTCACAGTAGTTGTCAAGTGGCAAAATTGTCCAACCAATAGGATCCCCTACTTTTCAAGTCCTTTTAAAGGAGATTTTAATATACTGCTGGATTACAACATCTTTGGATTTCTAGGGTATTTTTGACATTCATGAGGCACAGATATATACAGGACATTTTTCCTTTACTCAGACGGCTTGAAACTTTGTGACTTGCAAGAAAGCAACCTAGATTTCTTCAACCTGGAGGCAAAGTCTTCATCAGGCTCTCATTTCCTTACGATGAATGTTTCCAATGGCTGAGGGTGAAACTTCTTCTCGACTGGGATTTTGCTCAGTGCTTACCCTGTAAGTACCCCTGGGTTAAAATATTCCCTGATCAAAACCATCATTGGGTTCGCATTGTCGGCTCTACCCCATCAATCTCCACTGGAGCTTCTTGCCTCGGCCACTTTGACCTGGAGTTCCTGTTCCCATCACAGGACCTCTAGGCAGCTGCCACCTTCGACTGGTGCATCCATGTCATTAGTGCGGCCCAAGCAAGTCCTTCTCATCTTCAGGCCTTCTCTGATGCATTAGATCAGCCCTGGTCCCCTCTTATAATCTCAGCATCTTGGACTTTTTTCCTTAAGCACCTGTGAAAATGGTGCTTGAATCATGTCTCTCCGGTTCTCAGAGTAAGCTCCATGGAGGCAGGGACTGTGCATTTGTCCTCTTCATTGCTGACTCCCAGTTTAGGTCACACCTGAGCACACAGTTGGCACCAATACATGTTTGTAAACAGGAAAAACACTACTAGCTATCAGCTAACAAGGAAATCTCAAGACTCTTGGGCTTTGCCTGACTGCTGGGTGTGGAAGGCTTGCCCAGACACAACACAGAATGCAGCTAACGGAGTGGCTGGCAAACCAGAGGCTAACTCAATGTACACACGACATGTAAGGCTGTTTTGTTTTCTATACAGGTTTTACATGACTAGAAAATATTAAAAATCATGATTTTGTGAGGAACAAAGCATAGTCCAACTTTGATAGTCTTGAAGAAATGTCGGCTCGTAACGCAGGGATTCGAACCGAAAGAGACATACTGGTTTTGATGACATTCTTAGTTTCCCGACTGTGCACGGGTTTATCAGGGTTCACTCTCTGTGGTTTCTCTCTCTCTGTCTCTCTTTCTCTCTCTCTTTCTCTCTCTCTCTCTCTCTCTCTCTCTCTCTCTCTCTCTCTCTCTCTCTCTCTCTCTCTCTCTCTCTCTCTCTCTCTCTTTCCCTGTTTGCAGGTATTCTCATCTCCCAGGGATTCCTCGAAGCATTCTTAGGTGGAGAGCTGCTCTCCTGGCCTTGGCGATGAAGAAACATTTCCTCTTTGAAAGCTAGTGAGTTTTGAATGATAAGCATTGCTAAAGAGGAAGCAATCAAACCTATCAGGCGGGCCCTGCCCTCCACCCAGCGCGCTGCTTCCTGTTTTTCAAAAAGGCTTTCGATCCTCCTGTTCGGGAGAACCAGGACTGCTAGTCACTGTTAAAGGACCATGCCATGTCCATCACCCTCCTCACAGAGGCGAGCATACTTATGATCTGACAGGGAGCCACAGGAGTCCGCAGTCCGCAAGTGTGACAAGTGTGCTAACTCTACTTTGGACAGGGTTTTTCCTTAACTTGCTTTCGTCAAAATAAAGTTTGCAAAAGTCTCAGGACCCTAAGGCCTAAACACAAAATTCAGTCACTCAAAAATCCATCTCAGGAAACGTCGTTTCCCAAAGGCAGGTGAGGCCCTCACAAGGTGATCATCTTTTCAAGCCTCGAACTTCTTGGGACAGAACTTTTTTCTCTCCGTGCGCGGGCCACTCCCACAGCTCAGGCCGCCGCCCGCCAGCGCCAGCAGCCTAAAGGGTGAAGCACAGAGCGCGCCTGCAGCCACCGCCGGGGCCGCCACGCCCACCACGCCCGCCGGTCCCGCCCCCGCCGCGCGCCCGCCTCTCGCCGCCACACGGCCGGTGATTGGCTGGCGGCGCTGCCCGTCTCGAGCGGCGAGCGCGTCGCTCTCAGATCAGCGCTTCTATTGGTCACGGCGGCGGCGGCCGCGCGCGGACCCGACGAGGAGGGGAAAGCCGGTCGCCGCGGTGGCGGAACGGGCGGAGGCTGCCGGTTTCGTAACCGTCGCTCCTCCTCGCCGACTCGCGGGCTGCGAGGCCTGGGTCGGGTCGGGCCGCGCCGCGCGGGGCCGCTCGGAGTGGAGGCCGCCTGGGGGCGGGCGGGCCGGCCGGAGGCGCAGGTAAGGAGGCCGTGGGCTCTTGTTCGGAGAGGGTCGGGGGTGGAGGCCGCGGCCAAGCCCGCCGCTCGCGTAGGTGCCGGCCCGGCCCGAGGAGACCCGGCCCTGCCCGAATCGGCAGGCTGGCTCGGAAGGCCCCTGGCGGCTGGTGGCGCGGGCGGGGGCCCGGAGCGGCGTCTGATGCAACCTGCGGGCAACACCCGGCGGGGCTGAGCTCATCCCTGGCTGCGGCCCAGCGCCGCCTCGCCTGGCGCCGACCCCCGCGCTCCCCCGGGCGCCCCTCGCCGCCGTCGGGGAAGGGATGGAGGACCAGGTGGCCCCTCCAGAACCCGGCCCCCTGCGACGTGCAGCGTGACAAGCCCGGCGCGCATTGGCCCCTGGGGATGGAGGGTGTTCCTAGAATAGAAGGTGGACCGAATCTTACTTTGGAGCCACCTAGGACTCTTTCCTGTCGCTTCCCAAACAGCTCGGTCGGGGCGGGGAGGGCCCGGGTCCTCTTTGGAGTTAACAACCTAGTGACCACCCCGGGAAAGCACTTGCTTTTTAAACACATAACGTTGCAAGAGGGGCTTTGGTGTTGGAGACGGTCGCGTGTCCTGCAGCTCACTGGGGGGGGGGGGCGGAGGGCATCCTAAATCGCGCATCGACCACCAGTTCACTAGAAGCAGAAGGTCAAGCCATGAAGTCTTTTCTTAGCACGGCTGGAGGGAACGCGGGAAAAGAGCCAGCGGAGGTATCCAGGTGGAGAGGTTGAGCATGCATGTGTGAGGGGAAGGATGGCCTCTTTTTCCAAGTGCGCTTGTGTGTTTCTGGTCCTAAGAAGGTTCGCATGTTTAGTTTTGCTCTTGTTTGAGGGTGGGTCTTTTTCTTTCTCCTTTCTTTCTTTCTTTCTTTCTTTCTTTCTTTCTTTCTTTCTTTCTTTCTTTCTTTCTTTCTTTCTTTCTTTCTTTCTTTCTTTCTCTCTTTCTCTATCTCTCAATCTCTCTCTCTTTCTCTTTTTTTTGTGTGTGTTTGGTTTTTTTTTTTTGTGTGTGTGTGTGTGTGTGTGTGTGTATGGGGGAAGCTGCATCATAAGATGTGTCTATTTTAGAAAGGTTTTAACCTTTGTGGGTTGTGTCTCTGAGTTTCCACCCACTTGCATCCTTATTTGAATATATTATCATTGGATGCAGACCTGTCTTCACAGAGGGAAACTTGAAATAAAGCACTGTAAGGGCTTTCTCTACTGAGGGAGTCTACATAGAAGAATTCAATACATGGTAGGCAAGCCCCTTTACCTCTGAGCCACACCCCTAGCCTTCAAAGAGCTCCAAGGTCTGTTCATTTGTTGCCACTTGAATAGTATTTTTGATAAGCAACTCCTGGGGTTATTTCCCTGCTTCTGAAAAACTGTAAATAATTACAGGATGCTGTTGAGCTGAAGAAAAACTTGAGCCTGTTTCCTGCCTCTGGTGGACATGCTTGGCTGGCTCAGTTATTTTTATTACCTATCAGAAACAAATAGGTGGGAACAGACATCACCCCTCCCCCAGTATCCTTTAAATTCTCACAAGCAAGCACGCCATGGTTGTCAGCCAGGTTCTGTGATCTTTGAGAGGTGCTTTCATCCCTGGTAAATTAAATGATCCCTGGGAAAACCCCTGGGAACATTCCCTTTTGAGATCATGAGAAAGAGACCCAGGACCTGGTCAAAAGTTGCCTCACTCAGTAACAGTAATGACTAAGTTTATTGGTCCCTACCTATCCCCTTGTCCTGCCCTGCCATTAAAGGGGAAAAAAAGAAGAAAAAGAAAAAAATGAAACCTGAACAGGAACTCCTAATAAATGCATAATTATAAACAACATTTTTGTTTTGAATGTGCTAAATAGTACTGTAAATAGGTTTAAAGGATAGCATCCAAACAAGCATACTTTTTCTTCACTTAACTCCAGTGACCGCTTACACAGAACTCCTTGAAGGAGTGTCCTCTTTCATGGACTCTGCCTCCAGCAGTCTCCAGGGAGACACTGAAGCTGGAGTTGCCAAAGAAACTGGGGAGCAGACCGGACAGCAAGCACAAAGAAGAAAAGAGACCATTGGGGAGGCACTTGGTAGTGCAGAGGTCCTGAGCTGAGCATAAGGGAGAGCTGGGGCGTAATGAGGTTTGAGTGGAAGATGGCTCTAGGTGAGCAACTGACTCTACCTGTGCACAGGGTTCAGGCCTTTTGGGGGTCGGACAACCAACACTTTCACAGGGGTCACCTAAGACCATTGGAAAACACAGAGGTTTATATTGTGATTCATAACAGTAGCAAAAATACAGTTGTGGCAATGGAAATAATGATGTGGTTGGGGTCAGCACAGCATGAGGAGCTGCATTAAAGGGTCGCAGCATTGGGAAGGTTGAGAAGCACTGGTCTAGGTAGTCTAGTTAGTGAGTGGAGAGAGCTTAGGCTGCTTGATACATCGGAGACCAGGGCCCCTGAGAGATGATGTCAGCCTGAGGTAATTTTGGTGGTGTTAAGAGGGACAATAGATGCGACAGATTTTTGTTTGTAATTTTGAAGACTCAACCTTCTTCATTAAGGAAATTGAGTGAAAAATTTATTTTGAGAGGCTAATGGGGAAATACGTTCTATCCAGGTTTATGAAAAAAATGATACACTAGGAAAATTCCGTACAGGTTTATTGTTCTAAGTAAAAATTGAGAAAAATTCCATTTTATTTTACTATTCTAACATTTCAAAGTTTCATTGTTTTACCCTTTTGAATGAGCATTATTTGAATTAAATTGCATTTGAAAAAAATGTTAGTCGTTTCATTTAGCCCCACATTCTTAAGATTGATCGTTTATATGCAGCCATAGTTCTCTGTGGTCAGTGTCACTGAAATCCTGGGAGCTCCTCTAAAACAAGACCCTGAAAGCCCGCATCCAGAACGTGTCCCCCGGGCTGGCAGCCTGGGAATCAGCACTTGCAGAGCGGTGCTCATGGCGTGGTCCGCTGTGAGGGCTGCTGCCCCTCAGCTCTCCTTTGCTTCCTGGGTGATGGCCAAGTAGAGGAAGAAGGCGGCACCCTGCTCCTGTGGACTGAACTTTGGAATAGATTAGTCCATCCAGGAGCCAGACTTTGACTCGGGTTAAATAGCCAGATACTAAATGTCAGACTGCTTTGCTGGAGGGCTCAGCCCGTGTCTGTGGACGGAACAGAGGCACAGAGACAAATGTGTTCAATGCGAAACCAAAGCTGATCTGTTTGAAGCCTGCTAAGTTAGCCCCGAGATCCTCTGTCTCGTTTTCTCCTCATTTTAAGTTACCTTTTTGGCTTATCTACTGGTTGAAGATTTGTTTTTGTTTTTTCCCAAGACAGGGTTTCTCTGTGTAGGGCTGTCTTGAAACTCACTCTGTAGACTAGGCGGCCTCAAACTCGAGATCTGCCAGCCTCTGCTTCCTGAGTGCTTGGGATTAAAGGTGTGTTGCCACCATTGCCTGGCCTTTTTTTTTTTTTTTAAGACAGGATTTGTCTACATAGCCCTGGATGTCTTGGAACTTGCTATGTAGACCAGGCTAGCCACGAAGATCCACCTGACTCCACCTACCAAGGCTGATATTAAAGGCATGCACCACTTTGTCCAGCCTACTTTTTTTTTTAAACAATCATGAGTTACTTTTTATTTCCTCTCCCTTTTTCTTGCAAGTTTGTAGGTTCAATAAACAATACTCTTGTTTTTCTAGCCAAAAGACTCACTCAAAACCTCTCCTTTGTTCTGGTTAGCACTTTAGTAAGAGTAGTTAGAACCCTACCCCATTCTTATATCTTTGGCTCAGAAATAGGCAGACCATCCCTGCATTTGGAGCCTGTTGTGAATAAGTAGGTAGTGACTAGAATTGATGGTATTTTGTTAGCTGTGGCATCATGCCATTTCCACATCCCTCCTGTACAGAGGGGGAATTGAAGCTCACAGGAGGGAAGGGGTGGTGTGTCCAGGGTGGAAGTGAGGGAGCCAGAGCCAAGAACAGACGGGATCTGGTTTCTAGTCTGCACTTCTTTGGATCATTGGGTATCTTTGAGGTAGGACAAATTGACTGTAGAGATTAGCTTTGAAGAATAAGAATATAAGAAAATAGAATCCTGGGAGAAGTATTAAATTTTACAAGTCCTTAAATTTGGATTAAACACATTATACCAACTTGATAAGCAACAGCGTTCATGGCAGCCAGGATGGCTTAAGTTAATATTGAATACCCACTTCATATTTTTTAATTAATTTGTTTACTTTCTTTATTTTGAACAACTACCTTTTAAGTGGGAGAGAAATTAGGCCACATAATCATTTTCAAGGGAAATTGTGAAATGTCTGTTATTGAGCGTAACTCAAAGTCCATATCCATCATGGCTCGGGAGGAAGCTTTCTGTCTGGCTTTAGTGCTGGAGCAAGAACAGATGACCCACTAGCTCAGGGCTGGCTGAGTGGCTGTGAGAACAATTCAGAGTAATGATATATGGACATTTAAAGGCAAAGATTAATAGTAATAAATAATAAAGGGCCAGCTTAATAAGCAGGCTTGGCCAAAGTTTGGGTGAAGCTGTTGATGTTTACTGATTGGACTTTTCTTAATAACCATGGTTGTACTCATTGGAGCATTTTCCTAACTCTAGTTAATTTCCCTAACTTTGTCCATTGATGTCGTTTTAGCAGTTCTGGGAAACTAGAGCAGCAGTGTGATGGATCATAATGCTTCCTACATTTCTAAGGGTGCTGTGTCTCCTAGATGGACACACATGTTCTCGTGGGGATGGAGTAGGTGTGCTTTCACCTGTCACAGTTCACAGGTGGCCAGAGGGATTAGTTACAATCATAGCAAGCCAGGTCTTAGTAGTTTTTCTTTGGTGAATCAGTATGTTTAGGCCAGTGGTTCTCAAGCTTCCTAATGCTATGACCCTTTAATATAGTTCCTCATGTTGTGGTAACCCCTGGCAACCATAAAATTATTTTTGTTGCTACTTCATAGCTGTAATTTTGCTACTGTTACGAATTGTAATGTAAATGGTTTTTGGAGATAGAGGTTTGCCGAAGGGGTCACAACCTTGCATGTTGAGAACTGCTGGGCTACGCGATGATTGTGTCAAGAATGAAAAACTGATGCAGGCGTGGGGGTACTTTATTGGATATCTCCGTTTCCAAATACAAGAAACAGATCGAGTAAATGTCAGTAAACTGTCACTTAAGGTTGCTAAAATGTAAAAAGGCAAGTCAACTAATCAACTGAAAATACCCTACCTTAAGAAAATAGCCCATAATAGGTGAAGTCATTGCTAAGTCACCCTGGGAATATTGAATAAGGAACATGCTAGGATCCTAATGGCACCCCAATCCTCATGGGTTCTGCAGATTGAGCGTTGTGATCCATCATTCTAACCTGATTTGATGATTTGAAACACCTTCCTCTCATTGCGGGTGCTCTTCTACAATCACTGAACTTGCTTTTCCATGCTTCCCCCCCCCCCCCCCCCCCCCCCCCCCCCCCCCCCCCGCCCCCACCAGACAGCTCAGATTTCTCCCTGGCAGATTGTCTGAGTGTTACTAGCTCACATGTGCTATCTAATTCGTGCTACGCTTTTGTTTTCCTTCCTTTTTTGATAATCACAGCTAGCCCCAGGTGGGGCTGGCCTTCAGCTTATGGTGCTTCTGAACCAGCTTACCTTTTGAAATTTGGAAACACGGCAACAGTTGGCAGTTGTTTGTGTCAGCAAAACCAATTAATGGTTGCCTGCTGTGTTAGGTCCATGCAAGTTTAATCTTACTTGATCCTGTCATTTCCAATATTTTAATGCAACTTATTTTCTAACTAGGTACATGTGAAGATATTTTGGCAGTTGAGTGTGACCTCTGCTGATCACATTGCTCTGATTTCTACCTGTTCTGTGTTGGCAAAGGAACACGCCCAAATGAGCAAGCTGCCGCAGCCAGCCACTACTCCAGGAGTGAACGGAATAAGTGTCATTCACACTCAGGCACATGCCAGTGGCTTACAGCAGGTTCCTCAGCTGGTGCCCGCCGGGCCTGGGGGAGGAGGCAAAGCTGTGCCTCCAAGCAAGCAAAGCAAAAAGAGTTCACCCATGGATCGCAATAGTGACGAGTATCGCCAGCGCAGAGAGCGGAACAATATGGCCGTGAAAAAGAGCCGATTAAAAAGCAAGCAGAAGGCTCAAGACACACTGCAGAGAGTGAACCAGCTCAAGGAAGAGAATGAACGCTTGGAAGCCAAAATTAAGTTGCTGACAAAGGAATTAAGTGTACTGAAAGATTTGTTTCTTGAGCACGCACACAACCTCGCAGACAACGTGCAGCCCATCAGCACTGAAACTACAACGACAAATTCTGATAACACGGGGCAGTAGATCTCCTTCCAGACAGCACAGCTTTGTGGCTTGAACGTGAGAGGTGCGACCACCCTGCAGCACTTGGTTCAATGGCTGAGCGTGGTCCTGTTCCATGGAGGTTATTTTCTTGGCTCAGCACTGAACAGTTGATTAGCCAGGTAGTTTATCTGGTCTTAAATGATAATGGATTTTTGAAGCACTAAAAGAAAACTTGGGGTTTATGGTTAAAACAAAATTCTTGGACCTTAATATTCTTAATAAATCCTGACTTCCCCAGAAATGCTTCTTTTCTAGGAATGGGAAAATGGAAGGTCATATAGAAGGTTTTGGGTTTTAATGAGACAATACCTTGGATTAAGAAAAGCTGGATTCCATCTGTGTTTTTTGACTTGTGATTTTAGTCTAAATTGTGTATTGTAAATTCTAGGGCTTCAGAAACCAATCATAATTTGGCCCCATTTTATAGTTAGTATAAACCTGTGTTAGCATAATTGGCATTGTTTTTCCCAACAAATACATATTTTTTTAAAATAACTTCAGGCAAAGTAAAGAAACCCCATTCAGGTCACACCAAAGAGGTGGTTAAAAATACAAATTACATTTAGGAAGGAAAGAAGTGTTTTGTTTGTTTTTTCCTCCCTTGTTTGTTTTAAAGGCATAGAGAGAGTGGATTGAACTCTGAGGGTCCTTTGGTTTACTGGATTAGCATTCTCATGTGTCCTTCAAAACCAGCATCACTGTGTGCTGACATTTAGTGTCTGTGCATGCTAGTAAAGGGAGCGTTTGTTTGGAGGGGAGAAAAACCATTTTTTGACAGCCAAGTTAGTAAATAAAATGCCTTGGCTTGATGATACAGACCATGATTTAGAATACTAGTTTATGCTGGGCATGGTGGCACAAGCTTTAGTCTGAGCACTCAGGAGGCAGAGGCAGGAAGATCTCTTGAGTTCAAGGCCAGCCTGGTCTACAGAGTGAGTTCCAGGACAGCCAGGACTACAGAGAAACCCTGCCTCAAAAACAAAAGCAACAAAAAGCAAACAACAACAAAAAGAATACTAATTCTTTTGGTGGAATAACTGCCAACGGGGCCATGCTTTTTAAGGGCAGAGGTTTTTTTTTTGTGTGTGCGCTTGTGTGAAGAGGCACATTTTGGTATTTGATCTCAAATAAATGATTATTAGAAAAATGTATCAACTTCATGCCATCTCTCAAAAGACTAGTCAAAGAAAACTTGAAAGTATAAGGTTTCAATCTTTAATTTATTTCCTAAATCTTTTTATTTTTATTTTTTTGAGGAATTTCTTTTCTAGTTTAGTGAGGTGTTCTTCCAGACTTCATGTGGTGTTGCCTCTGTTTATCCATTAGTATGCTTGTATGTTCTGTATAAATTATTTGAGAGAAAATGCTGATAAGACTCAGGATATTGACTTTTGTGTTGTGAAACTGACAAGCCAGTAGGGTATCTCTAGGGCCTGCTTTTATCAGTGTTGTAGTTTAGATTGTCTTGCACAGTTCAGCTAAAGTTTGTTGGTTCCTGAGATGGTGACTAACACAGGAGTCTTGCATGATCACAGTTTGTGTTGCTGGGAATCTTGTTTGAACATGGTCATTTCTGGTCCTGTTTCCTACTAAGACTTGGTTACTGTAACCTCAGTGTAACTCAGGTTGCTCCCTGAGCGTGGCAGAAGAGTGTGGACTCTGTTCTCCTGTGCAGAAGCTATTGGTGCCCTGCAGCTCAGCATAGCCTTTTAGGGCCACTGTGCCGAAGACAGGAGTCAACACTGTTTTTAGGGAACCAAGAAATGAATGGGGTTTAAAAAAGTTAGGGTCCAGCACCAGTTTACCTTGGTTGGAATAGCCATCTGCTCATAAAGATTGAAAGATGTTTTGTATAACTAACAAGGATGCACCCAAACAATCCTAATCTACCAGCGGATTGATATTATGTAATGAACTTACTGGGAGATAGAGTTAGGTCCTACTTGAACATACAGTAGGCATTCAGACATTGGAAACTCCTACTTCCAAAGACTAGCTTTCACAAATGGACATTCTCGTGGAATTGTGCTCACTGGTGCAAGGACTTAAGCCATTGGGAAGGCAGTGCTCAATATTTCTAATCAGAACATCCACATCAGTCCTACCTGTGCTCTTACCTTTGCAAATCAGATCATTAGCACAAGCAAGCAGTTCCACATAGAACACATCGTTAGCTGGCCTTTGGACTGTCTTACTGAAGGGGAAATGATGTTTAGCTTGATAGAGTTCTCAGTGTAAAATTGAGGGAAACTAGGTTTGGGGAGTGGGTAAGCTTAGGACTTTGGAAATTGTAAAGTTGCTTTTGTAACTGGTTACTGGGGAGCCTTTAGAGTTTGATCTGCCTTGCGGACAGGTCCGGTGGTTTAGGAGTCAAGCTATAGTGTGGACTAGCCACACCTGTGTTACCAGGGATGGGTGCCCTTGACTAGTTTTGGGTACGGAGTTTTGGGTGACTTTGGAATCTTAAGGATTTTACTAAAATATGACCTGGGGTTTGAAATCCAGGTCGTGAGCCCACTCATTTTGTACAGTTCTCAATCTATGAAAGTAGAAACATGTACAGTTTGATAAGAAAGGCAGCGACTCTTAATGTTTCTTACTCCCCGCCCCGCCGTCCCTCCCCCACCGGAGGGCTGAAGCCTCGTGCCTCAACAACCCACGGAGCACCAGGGGTGCTTCGGATGCCTTAGGAATGATGCCTGTGTGTGTGACAGGCTAGGGAAGATTCCATACAGCTAATCAGATCTGCCTCTCAGGAAAAATACTAACTTGTTCTTTTTGTTCCTGGCTTTCAGTTTGTGAGATTACTCTATTTTTTTAAATATAATTTTATTTCTTTCAACGAATTTAAAAATAAATACCTTTGGAACAATGACTGGTTTTCTTTGTGGGTTTCTTTATCTTGGAAGTGAGCAAGAAGTTCATTTGTAATTGGCCCCTAAGAACCTGTAAGGTACCTCCTGCTGCTGTCCTGGGCTGGGGGACGTGGACCAGCAGGCTGCTTTTGCGCAAGTTTGGATTTCCCTGAGTAGACAGTGAAGTAGTTTTCTCTAAACTTGGACTGTATTTTCAGTTGTTTGTAGTTGTTTGGTCTAACTTAAAACTGCATCCTGGAGCAGGGACATGACGAAAGGGGCTGTCTCCTGGTGGTTGGAGCCTATGGTTCCATCTGAGGCCTGTCCCTAACAGTACAGTTTAGAGTAAATACCATCTGTATTTACATGGTACCTGGGTATGGAAGTGAGTTAGCTGCTTTCAGAAATATCGTGAGTCCAGGAAATCAGTTTGAATTGTGTGTTTGAAGGAAAAAAAATAGATGCTTTCCTCTGATTCTTTGAGTCTTTTTGTGTTTGGGGAACTAAGTTCCAATTATTCCATGATTGTGAAAATTGTGTGACTGAGTGTGGTGGTGCACGTTTGTAATCCCAGCATTATGGAGATGAAGGATTTGGGTGGTGGGGACACATGCCGCCTTTAATTCCAGCACTTGGGAGGCAGAGGCAGGCTGATCTCTGAGTTTGAGGCCAGCCTGGTCTACAGAGTGAGCTCCAGGACAGCCAGGGCTCCACAGAAAAACCCTGTCTCAAAAACAAAATAAAAAACAAAAGTTGTAGGTGTGTTCTATCCTACTTCGTTTGAATGAATTAGTTGTGAATTTTTGGTTTTAGTTTTAGTGAGATGTTCTCATGTAGCCAACTCTGACCATCAGCTTGATAAGCAGCCAAGTATGGCTTTGAACTTCCAACCTTCCTGCCTCCACCTCTCAAGTGCTAGGATTACAGGTATGTACCACTACATCTGGTTTTATGTGACACTGGGGCTTGAACCTGGGGCTTTGTGTATGTTAGGTGAGTACTCTACTAACTGAGCTAGAATCTCCCGCTCTAGTTGGAGTTTATTGCTAATAACTTGTATTAGAAAATTTTATACTTTGTGATGAAACCAGGTCTTAATAAAAACACTTTTAGAATGACCAGTTCTTGAAGTGCCTGTACATATCTGAAGAGTATCTTAACTGTACCTTGTGCAATAAAAAAAAAAAAAAAAAAGTCCCACCCCAAATTGTCTTGTGCCACAGCCTGTCCCCTGACTCTTAGCCCTCCCTTTGAAGCAGCTGTCAGGTGCTTTTCTACAGCACCAAGTTCAAGTGCAACTTCAGTGTAGCCCTGGAACCTGCCTGCTTCAGACCCCTGCCACTCAATCCTGTCCAGCTCAGGGGCGGCACCCTCTCCTGCGTGGACTTGATGCCTCATGGTTCTTCCGGGATGGCAGTGTATCACATGCTCTCCAGAACCTCCTCTGCTTCCTAGTCTTGGTATGTGGCCCCTTCCTTCATCCTCTCCATTCTCCTGCCACCTCTTGCAGCTCTTTATGTTTGGAATGCAGCATCTCTTTTCACTTCAAACCCTTCTTGGTCTAGTCTTGCAAGGCCTCTGTATAAGGCCAATCCTGTTATTTTCCTTTCTTTCATTGTCTGAGGCAATACTGATGTACTGTTGAAGCAAAGCTTCAAAGGAGACTTCAGGCCCTGAGCATATGGATTGTGCTCATGTCTCATGGAGTAGATGCTCAGTTAATACTGGGCCCTTCCAGAGTGTGGGGAAGGCTTCAGCACTGTAGAACTTTCTGGAAGGGTCTCTAATCCAATTTTGAAGCTATACAAATTTCTGCAGAAGTTGGAGTGATGGATATAGCTTTAGGAACATGGGATAAAGTTAGCCCAAGTCTACTCATACTGCCGTGCCTCTGATGGGGATGGGCCATCTGTACCAATGAAACCCTAAGATTGGATGTTGTAAACCTAAGAAGTAAATGAGATAAATGGTGCTTTGGGACTGAGATCAGCATTTGTTTCTCTGGTGGCTTTTATTTTCTTGTGGCCACATCATAAGCACTTTTGTGTTATTGCCATAGGAAGAAGTCAATTTCTAGTGAATAAACCCTTTGGTGGCTGCTTGAAAAGTCTCTAGCTTGGACCAGTTTTTTTTTTTCTCCATTACAGCTCCATTTATTTTATTTTTAAACTTCATTTATTTTGGAGTCACGATATATAGTCCTAGCTGGCCTGTAACTCAACAGAGATCAGCCTGCCTGTTTTGAGATAAGGGTCTCGGGTCCCAGGCTGGTCTTAAATTCACTGTGTAGCCAAGGATGACCTTGGATTCCTGATCCTCTGCCTGCAGTCTCCCAGTCCTGGGATCACAGGCATGGCAGTACTAGGGAGGACACCCCACTGAGCCACACCCTGGTGGAACCTTTCTCACTTGCAACCTGGAACTGTATCGATTTTGGAAGCCAGCTCTGGGGGCGGGGCAGGTCCCAGGACTGAGACACACTGTCAAGCAGAGAGGAGGACAAGTGTTCCACCGTGGGCAGGCACAGCTGGGCCCACGAGGCTTGGGATGGAATTGGGTCAGTAGACTATTGGGGGTGGTGGTACAACAGACAGATTGGGTAGCAGGCTCTCCTGTGCGCCACCCTGCTGCTAGGCAGGCAGTGCTGCTGGCCGACGTGCTCCATCTTTACTAGTATAAAAATGAGATCAAGGCCCCAGGACCTCCTACCAAATGCCCTCGTGGTTCTGGTGCCTGCTGGCTTGGGAACCCTGCCAGCAGGAGACAGTGTTGCACTAACTTCAGCAGAATCCCTGGGGCTCAGTGGAAGCTCCTGGTGGAGGACTCTCCTGGGTCTCCCAGACCAGTCCAAGGCAGAAGCAGAGGGCACAGGGCTTTGTGCTCACTCCTGGGAGCAGAGCAGACTCCTGCAGCTGACACCTGGTGAGCCATCTTCTCGCCCATGGCGCTCATGCTCTTCTAGGAAGGAGGAAAGGAAGCTGCTGGGTACAAAGGGCCATTCAGAAAAGCTTTTATTGCAAATTCCATTCTGCACATTGATTGTTTTGGAGAAGACACAAGTGCATCTTTCCTGAGCACATGGATATAAATGGCAGCAGGAGAACTGAGTTGTGACTTAAGAACAGGATTTTTTTGAATCAACAGAGTCAGTCATTTAAGCAAAGTCAAGGTTAGGGATGTGATCTTGGAAACGGCAGTGATGGTTTTGTAGGATCGAATGTGAGCTCCAGGATCTGATTGCTGATGGGGTGCCATGAGCAGGCTGACATCACAGAGAAGGTTCACAAGGCGCTGGCTCTACTTTGGGCCAGAGGAGGTTGTAAAGGCCTTGTCACAGCCTGCCATGCATGCTTCAATTTCCTCCACGGTCCTCGGGACACAGGTCAGCAGCTCCATGCCACTGTTAGTCACGACAACATCCTCCTCGATACGGACCTGTGTCACACAGACAGGATGCCATCATGTCCCTGCTGCCTTAATTTGTCACATTAGTGCCAACCTGCTCCAGCTTGACTGCTACCTGGGGGAAGCTCTGAGGGATGGGGCTAGTCTCTGTGACAGGACAGACTGGTCTCAGAGCCTCTGGGGAAGACATAGGGGGAGGCTTCTGTGTGGTCCTTTGCTTACACTGTGTGCTCCCATGGAGCCTCTGGGACTGGTAGGCTTTTTGAAGAATCTCTTCCTGTTGAGAGGCAAGGTATCTGTGACAGCCCACATAATAAAGGGGGTGGCCAGGCCTAAACAGTCACCTGCCCTTCCACCTTTCTCCGAGGCACCAGTGGGGTGGTGGACATTCTGGGAATAAGAATGTGGGGCCCCCAGCTACTCACCCCACCAAAGTTGCGGAAGCGCTGCAGGACCTCGTGGTTGAAGAAGCAGGCTTGGGCTGGGTCTGCCAGAGCCTGGTCCAGGAGGTGGTCGATGAAGTAGATTCCCGGCTCCACGGTCAGCACCATGCCTGGCTCCAGGTGCCTTGCTGTGCGCAGACTCCGCAAGCCAGGCTCATCAATGCGCTCTACACCCTGGAGAGAGAGACGGAACCCAACTGAACACCCCAAGGCTGGCTACCAGGATTGAGAGGCAGCCAGACAGGATTGGCTCCAGCCCCCTGGGTTCTTCTGACTAGAGTGTATCCAGCCCAGTCTGACCACAGGAACCCTCTGCCCTCTGTCCACACCTGTATTCAGGGCATTCTGACCCTTGGCTACCCTCAGATCTGCCTTCAGGACATTGCTAATGCACACACACAGGACCAAGCTGCCAGGTAGGCCCACAGGGTTGGCTGGGTGTCTGGCTGCCCTCACTCAGGCCCTTCTGCAGGTCAGAAGCTAAACCAGGGAAGCCAAAAAAGCTCTTAGGGGGGTGCATGGCCTGCAGGCCTTCCTCGTCATATCTTCCAGGACTGGAATGGCTCCTGCAGGTCAAGTTGGCCTTTTCAGTAGAGAAAGGGACAGGCTATCAGGACGGGCCTGTTACCACCCGTACTGGCATGTAAGTGCCTGTTTGTGTCCAGCCTACACCTGGGCCCTCGGGAACAGCCCTGTGACCATCGAGGGTGCTAGTGATCACTGCTTTCTGCTGCGATTCTGCCCTGCTCCTCCAGCTCCCCAGGGCCGTCATCTGGCCTGTGGCCAGGGCCTCTGAGCAAGTGGGCAGCAGAGTAAGCTTTCTGGTCAGGATCTGAGTTTGCCCTGCCCTACTTGTGGCTCCTCCAAGGACGCCCAGCTGCTGGAGACGGAGCTGTCATTTCTGACTGTTTGGGGGCCAAGAACATCAGTCTTCAATTAGTGGTTCACGTAAGGTAACCAGAAACAGGCTGGCTTGGCCTCCAAGCCTGGGCACAGCAAGGAGGTCTGTGACTGGGATTCTGTGAGGGTAGGGACAGCCACTGTGACCTGGTGTGAGCAGGCAGGATGAAGGTGAGGATGGGACACAAAGGACCCTGCCTCTTGTGGGCCACGCTCTGGAAGAACCCCGGCTGGCCATTGTTAGCCTTGCAACACTAGCCTCTGGACCAACAGGCGCAGAGGCTGTGGGGGAGGAGGATGCTCCTCAGAAGGCCCCAGGCCTCTGCTCAGGTGGGAGGTGCCTCTTGGGTTTGTGTGTGTGTGTGTGGGGGGGGTGGCAGCACACTGGAACTCAGGGGTTTGAGCATGTTTGGTGAGTTGCCACTGAGCTCACACCCAGTAGGCACATTCGTTCCATCCTGTTCTGTGGGTGCGGAGAGGGTACAGCTTCCTGCCACTTAGGAAAGTTTAGAATCATTACTCCAACTGAGGTTAGGGGAGACTAGAGGGGATACCTGTCTGAGCAGCTGCTCTGGGTCTGCTGGGTTAGGGGATGTGAGCTGGTCCAAGTGACCTACAGGCCAAGGATGGGGTGCCAGCTATGTTAGGGTGTCAGCTATGCTAGGGGTGTCCATGCCTGCTGCTCTGCCTGGGCAGAGGGGGCTCTGAGAAGAGACCCAGATGTGTCTGGAGGCCTGAAATAAACGACTTTTATAGGAAAAGCCATATTTTTTCCACAGTGTTTATCTGTCAGAAGAATAGACTGAGCACAAAGGGCTGCTTACTGGAAAAGATGAAAACAGTGTGCTGCCAATTCTCTTTGGTGGAAAAAAGGACTTTGGCGACTAATGAATAACGAACCTCAACTAACAATGTCTGGAAGGGCCTGCTCTTGGCTCCCTGCACACAATAGGATGGACAGAAATTAGGAAATTAAAACTGATTTTGTTTCTCCAAATTTAACTGTTTACACTTGAGAAAAAAATAATTGAATAATAATGCTTCTCTTGAGCAATCCCCCCCTTCCCCCAAAATCATTCTTAGTGCTTTCAAAATACCCCACAGCCAAGAGGCTGGGTCTAGTCTTGGCTAACTGGCTGGTGGGCCCCAGGGAGTGCATAATTGCACAATCCGCCCCCTGCACGGTGGGCACCAGGCCAGGCTGGGCAGCAGGAACAGGCCCTGAGGGGCTGTAGCCACCTGCCCAGTAGGGCTGCCCAGGAGCCCTTAGGCACCCACTGGGTGGTCCTCCGAGCTGTCAGTAAGAGGAGAGGGAGCCCTGTCTGAAGATGCCCTTCAAGCCTTCCTCTCCTGCCAGAGGCCCAGGAGGCAGAGGGTGAGCCAGCTAGGGCACTGGAAAGGGATCTGCTGCCGAGCTTCTAGGGGCTGGAGCAAGCTGGAGTGAAGGACACGCAGGGTTTGCGGGAACTCTGTCCCTATCTCGGGGAACCTTTGCACAGATGCTGTCACAGCTGTGTCTTGAGGCCGTGCAGGCAGAGGCACCACCCCAAGTCTGAAGTCTGTGCAGCCGCTGGGGAGGATCACTCACCGACCCACCATGCTGTGTCCAGGGACCCCCAATTCCTGTGTGTCAGAGAGAGACCCACCCTCCTGTTTTCCTACATCTCCAGCAACATCCCCTCCCCCCCAAACCCACCTCACTCTATCCCAGTAAGGGCCGGCTCAGGGAGACCAGTGTGCACACTGACCTCAGGGTAGCCTCCCACGTCGTGCACATCTAGGCCCAGGAAGTGGCCGAGCCCATGGGGCATGAACACTGCCCCCAGGTGGACCTGGAGCATGGCATCCACACTGCCACTCAGGAGGCCAATGCGGGTCAGCTCCTCCAGATGAATCCGGTCAGCCAGCCGGTGCATGTCAGGCCACCAGACACCTGTGGTTAGGGAGAGGCCGTGATAAGCCAGCGCTCTACAGACCAAGGGGTGAGAGCCCAGACTGAGGTGGGCCTGAAGTGAGGACAGGGGTGCATGCTGGGGACTGAGTGGATCCAGACAGCCTTGGAAGCTCAGGATCCCGAGACTGCATCATACAAGCTTCTGCCACCCAAAGACAGGCCTGGCTATGTCCTCTCAAGCGCAGAAGCGAGTGACTCAGGCCTCACAGAAGGCGTCAGCCTGGGCTTTGCTGCTGGAGAGGGGCAGGGAAGGCCTGTGGCCTGGGCGAAGGCAGGCCTGCCCATCCCAGAACGGCGGACTCAGTCTGGAAGCTGCTGTGGGAACACAGGTTTTGGGGTGAAGGAACAGCTGGCCTGGCCTCATCCTCAGGTGGGCAGGGGTCTGGAACCATTCCCATGGTTGCCTGGATGGCTAAACCCAGGCTGCTAATCAAATTCATCTCTGCCCCATGTTTCTGCGGCAAAGGTCACTACGGAGCCTCCTGTGCTGGCTAGTTTTATGCCATCTTGACACAGGCTAGTTATGTGAGAGCAGAGAACCTCAATCAAGAAAATGCCTCCTGGGACTGGACCTGCCTGGACTGAGTCTACCAGGTTGATCGCAGTCCTCGGGGGAGGCTTTGCCCTGGAGGAGGTGGGAATGGGGGGGGGCTGGGGGTAAGGGAAAGGGGTGAGGGGGGAGAACAGGGGAACCCGTGGCTGATATGTAGAACTGAATGGTATTGTAAAATAAAATAAAAGGAAAAAAAATAAAAGAAAAAGAAAATGCCTCCATAAGGTCAGGCTGCAGGGAAGCCTGTAGGGCACTTTCTTAATTTGTGATTGATGTGGGAGGGCCCAGCCCACTGTAGGTGGTACCATCCCTGGGCTGTGGTCCTGGGTTCCATAAGAGAGCAGGCTTTGTAAGCCATGAGGAGCAAGCACCCTCCATGGCCTCAGCATCAGCTCCTGCCTCCAGGTTCCTGCCCTGTTTGAGTTCTGCCTTGGCTTCCTCAGTGGACTGTGATTCTGGACGTGTAAGCCAAATAAACCATTTTCTCCCCAAGTTGCTTTGGGGGTGCTTTATCACAGCCACAGAAACCCTAAGACACCTCCCGTGCACATGGCCTCAGGGGCCAGACAGGCTTTGTGGATCTGAGGCTTAAGGACCAAGCCAATGAGCACTGCTTCGACTAACAAGCCCTGCAGGGCCTCGGGCAGATCGGGCTGCCCTGCCTGCTATGCAGTCTCCTTCAGCTCCTCTCCTCCAGGGAGAGCACCCCACAAGGACCTAGGCCCAGGTCACAGTCAGAGGGTAGAGGACAGCACTGACCCCCCTGCCAGGTCAGTGTTAGTCCTATGAGTGGAATGTCAACCCCCAAAGGCCTCCCTGCCACCACATCACCCTACCCCTTGATGAACAATGCCGTAAGAGGGGATGGTGGGGAACCCTACATAATTCAAGGTTCTACAGCAGTGGTTCTCAGCCTGTAGGCCACAACCCCCCTGGGGGTCAACCCTTTCACAGGGGTTTCATCAGATATTTACATTACGGTTCATAACAGTAGCAAAATTACAGTTATGAAGTAGCAACGAAATAATGTGATGGTTGGGGGTCACCACAGCATGAGGAACTGTGTTAAAGGGTCGCAGTGTTAGGAAGGTTGAGAACCACTATCTACAGGATAATGAACCGGAAAGGGCCAGGCCCAGAAGCTCCATGGCTGACAGAAGGCTGGCAGGACAGGGTCTTGCAGAGGGGGTGAGGCTGCAAGGCTGGTTCAGGGTGCTGTGACCCATGGCCCAAGTTGTATGTGTGGAGAGGTGGACGAAGTTTGGCTCTGAGGTGGAGCCAGCCTTCCTAGTCTAGAATCTGCTAGTGGGCAAGCCTGGGAGCTTCTGGTTATTGCTGCCTCATTATCTGGGGCCCTCCAACCCAGTCTGTATTTGTGAATGGTTGGCATTTCAGAAGTGGAGGCCGGGCAGGTGGAGCCTCTGCTGTCACTCACATGCTGTGACCTGAGCAAGCTGTCCTAAGTCCCTGATCTACAGGTGCTGTCTGTCCCTGTCCAAGAGCCCCAACGCTGGCCCAGGAAGAGGCCTAGTCTGGCATGTCCAGCACCAGCCACTAATGATCTATCATCTACGACCAGCCAGAGCCTGGTTTCAGGACTCTGGCCACAGTGCTCTAGCTGTGTGAGTCAAGTCTACCCCACTCTGGCTGCTGTTCTTCCCTAAGAGCCAAGTGGCCAAGCCTGGGGACCTCCAGAGACCAGGTTACCTTCTGCTCTAGAAGCACACAAGGTCTTCCCCCGTTACACTGGGGCCTGGGCCTTGGTTAAGCTAGCCTTGTTGGGTGGTGGGTGGCGTCCCAGCATCAATGTTGCCCCCCCTAAAGACACCCTCCTCACTGCTGCTCCTTGTACACTCCCTGACACAGCAGCTTAATTGCTTCTCATGTATCTCCACCAGAATAGTGGTGTCCCCCATGACACCCCAAGACTTGGCTTTGCAGAGCATGTGCTCCCCCAGGTCTCTGTGCTCTGAGTTCAGATTCTACAAGTGTCCAAAGAGCTGTGCTCACTCAGCTTCCGGCCAGCCCAGCCCAGGGAGCTTAGAGAAGGCTGCTTTCCCTTCCTTTGCCCCAGGAGTGGCTGGCTCCAGCCTCGCTTGCAGGCTGATTTCAGTGGTGGACCCACAGGCACGGCTGGGCCTCGACTGAGAAAGGGCATCAGGTAGACCCCATGCTTCATGGTGGCTCCTAGGGGTGGGATACTGGCACCCAGCCCAACATAGGGCCCGAGCCCCTGTCCTGCCTCCATCCTCCTTGCCAGACACAGCTCTCTTGGCTCTAAGTGCGGCTTTCTTTCTGCCTGTGTGTGGTTAGGTTGTGACGGTGACTAAACCTCCAGTGACTTGGCCTCAGCATCTGGCATGGATGGTGGTTACAACCCCTGTGGCTGGAGCGGGCCCCTGAAGTATGTGAAGGTTGCCCTCCTCTGGCAAGGGTGAGGCTGGGCACAAACCAGTCCTGGGCTGGGAGACATCCCTGGATCCCCAGCAGTCCCATACTAGACATAAAGTACTCTATATGGATTGGATGAATGTTGCCTTGCTCTCCTACCTCATCCCATTCATGTGGCTAACTCTTACCCTGGCTTTCTGGAAATAGCATTATCCCTGGATCCCTACCCACTCTCCTTCGACAGAACCCCTGGATATTGCTCAGAGGCATCAGGGAGACTGGTGGGCCATGGTAGCAGCATCTCCCCACTCCTGGGGGGGGGGTCAGCTTGACCAGGGTGTCAGCTGACGAGGCCATACCCCTCCTGTGGTCTCACCTATCTCCCTGTGTGCTTCCCACCTGCAGCTCCCTGGGGCCAAGATGCTTCTCCCTATTCCTCTTCATCTTGGGCCCCTGAGGGACTTCCTCCAGGAAGTCCTCTCTGGTTGCCCCTTCCTGGCCTACCAGAGCCAATCCATGACAGCCCAGCAGAGTGGCATAGGGTAGGGTTCTAGCCTGGCTCGGTGCCTGGCACTTGCTAAGTGTGAGGAGTAAGCAAAGTGCTAGCCTTCCCTATGGCTCTGCAGCAGCTAGTACTAGAAATCCAGAGTCCTGGATTCATGCGTGACCTGCACCCCACTCTGAATTCAGAGCCCAGGATGGGAAGAGTATCCTAGAGCTAAGCACCTACTTAAGGAGCTCCGAGAGGTGCCAGTTCCCATGCCCAGGCTCCAGGATGGGTTTCTGCTGGCCCCTGCTCCACCTGGCCTCCCTTACTAGCACTCCAGTGGGCCTGGAGCCTGCTGCTGTGGGAGCCAGGGAGGCCTCTTAGAGCTTCAGCAGCATCCATCACAGCCCCAGGCTTCCTGCCCAGACTGTGACAGCCCTGGGGGGCTCCCCAGCCAAGCCAGGAAGGCAGCAGATCCCCCTTACCTACCCCCAGGGTACTTGGTCAGACAAAGAGCTCACTTCATATGTGGACAATGGCCCTCACGGGATGGTTGATGTGGGAGCCAGGCCTGTGGGGTGTGGGAGCAAAGGCATAAAGCCCAGGTCTCAGGGCAGGCCCTGGGAGCTGCAGTGAGCTAGCTGCATGGCAGGCCAAGCTGGCATCAGGCCCAGGGCCTCTAGCCCAGCCCACCCTGCAGTATCTACTTGGGACCCTGGGGACTCATTCACCCTTCAGAGGGGCAGGAAGCAGCATGTGTCCAGGCTGCAGGCGCCGTGATGCTGCTGATGAAGCGGAGGCGGAGCCGTCGTGTGCACACTTCCTGAAGCTCTTCCCTCTGCACTCTGGGAGCACCCACGCAAATGCTTGGAGCTGGGCAGAGAGAACAGGGAGCTTGCCCTCATCCTGCAACCAGTGTGAGTGGTGAACACTGGACCCAAGATAGCCCTCCCAGGTCTGGCTCCTGCAAAGGGCACCACACGAGGTGACATGAGGTCCCTGTACCATTGATGGCACAACCCCCATATTCCTCACCATCTCTAAGGACAAGGGTCAATAGGAAATCTAGCAACTTCATCCTCCCCTGCCTGCCTGCCTGTCAGGGTAGGAGAGAGCCAGGAAAGGTGACCCCGCGCCCCAGGTCAACAGAGGACGGATGAAGTCAGTGTGTGACGCTGACCTGTGTTCCTCCTACTCCACCTGGTCATCACCTATGTTCCTCTCAGGCTCACTCTTCGAACAGGAGTACTGCTGGTCACTGACAGCTAGCCCTGCCTCTGTCCCAACACATACCCAACTCAAACTGCAGGGGCCTGAAGCAGGAGCAGAGCCAGGGGAGGAGCAGGGCTGGCTCTCATAGTTAGGGCCACAGCAGCCTTCATCACCAGCAGCTCAAGGTGTGTGCTGTGAGGGCAGATTGTGGCTGGGCAGGATAAGAAGAAATGGTGGGTCCCGGGAGGTGACTGAACCAATGAGCCCTGGCAGGATTGAAACTTCAAGACCCAGCTGGGTGTGGTGGCACACGCCTTTAATCCCAAAGTGGGCAGTCTGTATAGTGTGGGCATTGGCCCTGAGACACCAAAGCCACTCGGAACTTGGACTCCACCCAGCCAGCACCGATGGGCAGTGTTCTCCCAGGTGCTAGAACAGCCTGCCCATACTCCTGCATCCTCTCCAGTGACCTCCCTGGCAAAGCTGACCGCCACCCTTGCTCTCTGAGTGACAGAGGCTGCTGCTCCTTTTGGCCCAGGACAAGGAGCCAAGGCCTGCATTCTTCAATCCCCTGGGGCTGCAGCTGCTGGTCCATGTGTGTTCTGACCATTCTCGTTCCTGCCTTTCCCCTGGGCGTCGTTGTGTGATTTCCTGCCTGTCTTTATTTATTCTTCCTTGGAAGGTCTCAGGAAGCAGCCAGGCAGTCTCAGCAGGGCGTTTGTCTTGGCTCAGAAGCTAAACCCACAAACCAGGGGCAATTCCACTGAGATGGGCAGGGGGCTGGCTCCCACTGCCAGTTCACCACTATGGTGAGGCGATCTGTCCCCATGCTGAGTTCTGAGTGAGCACAGGACTCTGAACCCTGGAGGCCAGCCTACACTGTGTAACCAGACAATACTCCAGCTCTGCCCTAGTGGACCCTCAGAGTGTCACACTCTATTGAAAACAGCCGGGGCTGTGTTCCACCCTCCCACAAGGACTCTTCAAGCCACCAGCATGGACTCACCTAGGCCAGGTCTGTGCCTACAAGAGCCCAGCATTAACAAGAGTGGACTTTAGGGAGGCTCTGCCCCATGTAGTCTGCAGGGGTGGACTCAGAGGAGCTGGGTCTGGATGCTCCAGCCTAGTGGTTGCCCCAAGTAGTCCGCATAGCCAGGGAAGGTGACCAGGTGGGTGTGGCCATCCAGCCAAAGGCCTCCCTGAGTACAAAGCGGGGTGCAGCTTTGTAAGCCTGGCCATTTTCTGGACAAATGGAGTGGGCTGAGGGGGGCTACTGTGTTGGCCAAACTGCTAATGGTGGTGGCGATGTCCAGTGCCAACAAGCTTTGCAGTGGCCAAGACTCAGGTAGCATGGAAGAAGGGAAGCCTGGCACTCCCAGGTGAGCAGATGGAGACACCGCCGTGCTGACAGGCAGGATGCCCTCTCCCGTTTGCTCTCCTCGCATCCACTCCTCTCTGAGGCCTAGCCCCTCCTCCAGCCTCCACTGTGGCACGTGGCAGACAATCCCAGGCCCTTCTTCCTTGTGCAGAGGTGGGGGTCCACAGGGCTCACTCCACACTCCCATGATGCCTGCTGCTTTCTCATGACACATGAGGGTGGCTGGGCTGAGGTTGGCCTTGGAGCTCTGCTTTGGCCAGTGGGGACAGCCTTTTCTGGCCAGCACCTGCATTCCACTGCCGCCTGGAGAGGTTTGAAGATACTACCCAACGTGATAGGGCCACCGCCAGCTCAACCCACGGAAAGACACAGCTGTCTGCAGAGAATGGCCTGAGGTCATCATCTCAGATGCTGGATGGCAGAGACCTCAGCTTATCACAGGGACTGTGACCAGTGGAGGGTTCTCGGGGAAGGTGGCCCAGTTTCCTGGTGGAGTGGCAGTAGTACACATCATGGGAGACAACACTAGACCCCACCTTCTCAGCCAAAACTATACACTTAGAAATACTGATCATTTAAATGTCACAATGTTCAAAAGGAGCAGAAATGCTTGCCTGTGGTGTAAAGAGAGGAAGAACACTGTGCCCCTTAGGTGGCCGCTCCGCTGACTTCAGTTTTAAAAGGGGCACAGCAAACATGCTCTCCAGCTCCAGCTCCCTCCAGTGGCTCAATCACAGATATTGAGAGCCCAGGTCTTACAGTGTCCTCTGACTCAAAGGGACTGGAGGGCCACACTGCCCTGTGTGGGTCTGACTTCCCCGTGCCTGGCACTGCCTTGTCTAGTGCTCAGAGGTACTGTTGTTTTTAGGCTGCTTGCTGTGCCCTGCGCAGCCCAGTGAACCAGTCGGTACTGCTGCCCATAGGGAGGCTTTCCTTTCCCATTTCCCGGGTCTTCCTCGTGGGCACACCGACTTCCTGTCAGGCTCTGGTCCTGCATGCTGAGTGGGGGTACGGAGCTGTAGGGCTGGGTTCTAGTGTCCTACTGCAGCCCCCACCCCTGCAGCCCCTGGCCTCTGGTGGGAGCTCCTAGGTTAGCCTGGGAGCCTTCTCACCATGCCTCTTCTGAAAATGTTGAAAATGTTGAGGTCCCTCCACTGCTGAACAGGGCCCTGAGATCACAATGTAAATCATTCCAACAACGGGCCACGGGGCCACGGGGCCACGGGGCCACGGGGGACTATTTAGTCAAATGCTGAAACAGCCAGTTCTGGGGCCGCAGCATGCCACATCCTGGGGCTTTTACAGTTCTGGAGACCAAGATCATCTTTTTCCCTTTCTTTTTTTTTCTTTCTTTCTTTTCTTTTCTTTTCTTTTTTTTTATAATCAAGGAACCATGGAGATGTGCAAATCTGGCCACTAGAGTCCTTAGAAATACTTCAAAAATGCAGTTGTCAGGCCTCCCATGACCCACCACAGCCCCTGAAACTTACTCACCACTTCCAGTCATAGAAGAGTTGGGTGGCTGCTGCTAATCCCCTGCCCTTAACAAGAGTGTGGATGCCAGCGCTGGCTGAGTCTGCCCTCGAGTGGACTCTGGTAGCATGGGGAGCTACCCCGGCCGGTTAGAGTACATGCAAACTGCTGGGTCGGGCCCAGACTTGCATTCTGGATGCCTTGGACCCCCACTGTGTTGTTGCTCTCTGCACAGTGGCCCCCACGTGGTGCAGGGAGATGCCTGGGTTCCAGGAAAGGTCTGGGCTGCCATAGGGCCAGCTGCTTTGGGATGAGGGAGGTTTGGGGGGGCAGAGAAGCAGGGTTTGGGATAGGACAACACTCTGAGCTAGCATCACAAGTTCTGACTTCAGCCCTCATGGGCTGGAGTCTGCACAGCCAGGGCAGGCCATTCTACCTCTCTGAGCCTGTGACCACCCAATGACCTAACAGAGTCCTCACCAGCAGGGTTAGGCCATCTGGACTGGGGTGGTGTGGGTGGATCACCAGGTGGCAGACAGGTAGCCATGTGTCACAGAGGGCCTGGTGTGTGTGTGTGTGTGTGTGTGTGTGTGTGTGTGTGTGTGTGTGTGGTTGGCACCTGAAAGCTGTGTTCAGGATATAAAGAACCCAAAACCCACAGGGTGGGCTCAAGGTGAGAATTCAGCAGAGCCGCACATACCCCTCCATGCTCCCCTTTAGGCAGAGGTGCTTGTACAAGGCAGGGCTCCCTGACGCTGCGAGGCTCCCTGACGCTGCGAGGGGAGGCTCTCATGTTGCAGGCAGACAGCTAATGGCGGAGCTGTGGCTCAGTGCCGTGGATGGGGAGACTCATCGGGTTGTATGGCCAGCGGGGAACTAGTAACAGGAGGACCTGAAGGTCCCGGAAGGAAGGCTGTGAAGCTGGTCTCACTGTCTCCCCTACAGAGACTGTCATGCAGTGGGAAGTCACGGGGCAGTTTCTGGGCAGTTTCCTAGGTTGTATGGAGGTGTGTGTGAGCTACCCAGGTGGTGGCCAACAGTGAAGGGGGAGGCAGATGGCTGCATGGAGGGGACACCAGGCCCAGTTCCACCACTGCAGCAGGACAGTGACCACAACAGATGACTAAGTCATGCTTGGCAGTCTCCGGGGCTTTCTGTCATTCAGCTTAGCTCCTACAGGGTGCAGCCTCCCCACGCACAGACAAACAAACAAACAAACACCAACCCCGAGGGGGTCTTCATGACTCAAGGTCGTGGCCTCTGAGAGAGGTTAGAGCTTGCTCTGGTGTTCCACCAGATGCCAGTATGCAAAGTTGGCCTGGACCTTCCTCAAGTGGATTCTGTTTTGGTCAGGACAGGAGACGTGTTCAAGTCCCAGTGACCAGTGTGGGTGGAGGGATGTGTAGGGAGATGGGACTGGATGGGACATGGGGTCACAAGGGGCTGGACTTCCAGATCCGGCTCTGTCCCTGACTGGTGGTCAGCCCTGTGTCCTTAGGGTGCTCTGGGGGCCTCACACCACCTGGAATCTAACTGGCCAAGCATGTGGAGTGAATGGAGACAGACTGCAGGGTCTGTCACTCGGTATCCCCCCCCCCCCCACCAGGCAGGTCCTCGGCGGCCCGCTCTTTGTCCCTCACCTGGCTTCATGGTGCTCATGACAGCTGTGCGGCTCTTCAGCACCGCCTCGTAGATGGCCTTCTGGTCCTCCGTGAACTTGCCATTGGCAGGGAAGGAGCAGGTGATGTCAGAAGCAAAGCAGTAGTACTCTCCGCCCATGTCAAACAGGCTGTGGGGACAGGGTGTTGTGAGGCAGGTGGGCAGATGTCCACACCCTTCCCTCTCTCTGTTGGGGCCGGGCTGCGGCAGGAGGTGTGGCTGGTGTAGCAGGTTCCCTTCCAAAAGAAGGGAGCGTTGCAGGGACCTAGGCCTGGTGGTGCAGGCCTGTCACCTCAGGGACTTGGGAGGTGGAGGCAGGAGGATAGAAACTTTAAGCCCGAGCTGGGTGGTGGAGGAGCACACCTTTAACCTCAGCACTCAGGAGGCAGAGCAGGCGGATCTCAAAGCGAGTTCCAGGAAAACAGTTTTTAAGATCCGCCTGGGCTACAGAGTAAGTTCGAAGCCAGCCTGGAAACTGTGAGACCATCCCAGAAAAGAGTAGAAAGAGCACTGGAGACGTCACTTAGTAGATCACACGGGCCTGCGCACATGAGATCCTAGTCTCAATCTCCAGAACCAGAGAAAATGGTAAGGAAAAATGGGAGGAAGAGATGGACCGGAAGAGGGAGGGAAGGACAGTGGGAGGAGGGGGCTGGCTCAGCCCGTCCAGGGAAGGCTAAGAAGACTGGCCCTAGCAGCCTTAGCTGTGGGGACCCATTCAGAGCAGTGGGAGGGACCCATGGAAGGATGAGGGCTAGGTCTCCAGACACCCACACGCCAACCGCCTTCCATACGAGCATGTCAAGAGACTCCCCACGCCCGCCTTGCTTGCACCTAGGCCACATCTGCCCATGGACTGAGCTGCACCAGGTCTTTCTAACAGGCCCACAGTGCTTGGGAGGAACCAGCAAGTGGCTGGTGCCTCAGACGCTGCTCTGTTGTCTGGTATCATCTGCTCAGGTAGGGCAGACATGTCTCACCAGCATCTGAGAAGGGAAACATCAGAGTGTGTGTGGCCCATTTAACAGTGCTTTCCTGGGGACGGATAGAGGTGCTGCCATGTGGTCCCCAGGTGGGTGGCTGTGCAGGCTGAGATGGTGCAGAGGACTGGAGCAGCCTTGAGCCAGTGGAGGCTGGACAATGGTGGAAAACAGCCGGGCCTGCCGAGTCAGGACCATGGAGCTAGCCCTCTGGAGACCATGTCATGGCCTGGGAGAGCAGAGCCACATAATGGGCTATGGTGCCCAACAATGGGATAGGTAAGAATTCTGCCCTGTGCACCATCTGGGATGGAGCAAGAAGAAGGCTTGTGGGCCTGGCCTGGCTTTTGGGACATGGATCAGTCTCCCATGGTGTGTTATGGGGTCACCTCAGAATGCCAGAGTGTGACTAAGGCAAGGGGTGTACATACAGGCCACCCCTTCCCAACCCTGGGGGTGCCCCATTTTAGCACCCCAGGAGGTCCTGCAACAGACATAAAGCAAGGGCCTGTTCCTGGGCCAAGATATTAATCCCAACCAAACTTGCTGAAGGACCAAGGGCCAGTCTTCCTGTACCAACGGAGGCCAGCTCTGCTTCGTGTGGTGGGGGATGGCCATGTCCATCTGCTGCCAGACACATGCTGGCCAGTCTGAGCCCAGGGCATATCTGTGGCTTCCTTTATGAGGGCCTCTCACCCAAATCCTACTCTAAAAGCAACCACAAACATTCCAGAAGTTGCCTGTGCACTAGTGTTGAGAGACAGAGCAAGGGGGCAGGGTGGGCCCAGGCCTGCCTGTAGAGCACGGATTCTGGCCACATGGCTTGCTAGACAGTACCGGCTACTGCACAGCATCTGATTTCAAAGGAAAAACTCCAGTGCTCAGGATGCCTGGACACCATGCTGGAATCCAAAGTCCTCGACGAGGCACTTTTTAATCTCCTGACTCTTCTGGTTGCAAAACATCATAAACGGGGTCAACAGTACGAAAGGCGAAGCACAGATAACATCTCAGGTGATTCCTGGGGGTGGGCAGAGGCACCCCGCCCCCAGCGTGACAGGGAACTTCGGCTTGGGTCAAAGTCTCTGGGGGACCCTGTGTGGAGCCGACTCAAGGGACCTGGGCCTCACTTCAGGAGGACCCACCCAGCTAAGTTACAAGAGGGTCATGAAACAAGAGGCCGGAGACACACCTAGGCATCTGCTCCCCAGGGCACCGAGGCCCTTGGGGCCAGAAACTGCCTGCAGGTTTACTCCTGTGTAGGGCGTGCTCAGACCCAGCCTAGAGGGTAAGCACACTGAAGCCGGAGATGGCAGGGAGACTGAGGCTGTGCACACAGGCCCAGCAAAAGCCCTCAACTGAGGGAGGCAAACATTTCAGTCCCCTTGCTCGGCCTCTGCCACTCAGCCTTCGGGACTCATTTTCCCACATGTTAATGGGAAGGTGACCCTTGTGAGCTGAAGGTGTGTGAGGGTCTAGGGGCCAGTGCGGGCAGCAGTGGAAACAGAGCCGCAGGGTCCCAGCCTCGGGTGGCTGGGCTTCCCGGACTCAGTCAGGGAGACAATGCTCCGTGGTTTGGTGGACTGCCGCATCTGAGAACAAATGGCCTGGGTAGGCAGGACGGGTGAGGCGTGTGCAGACACTCATTCCTGGAGGTGCCACATAAAGGGTGACCTGCCGTCGCCCCGGGGAGAAGATTCTACTGGTGCTAGTCTACAGGAAAAACAGAAACGAACTATTTTTAAAAACCAGGAAGCTCACAAGATGACACAAAATGCTAGAATCATCTAGAATGGGACAAAACAAGATTCTTTGAGGGCACACCAGACTGAACCAAGTTCTCCAAACTTTTCCCCCAAACAGAGCTGGCATGACGGGCGCTCTCCTCCAGCTTCTAAAGACTTCAACTCTACTTTTTGTTAAAATCAGCCGCTTTCTGGAGAAGGAAGTTATACAGCCCGCCAGGCAGCCCCATCCTGCCCGGCGACGCTTGGGCACGGGCTTGAGTCTATTTTTGTGTTCTCAGTTCCCCATATTTTCTGCCCTTTGCTGTTGTTGTTTATTGTTTTTAAATCCTCCCTCTGCTTTTCCATGCTTAAGTGACTCCGATCCAAGCCGTCTGGAATCCAGGGATGAAAGCTATCACTTTTGTAAATCGCCCTCCAGTTTTCTGTCTGCCGCGCCTGGCCTTCCCATGCAGAACCACGATGGAGCATTCGGTCATTCTTGGCTCCATCGAGAATGCAAGATCTCCCCTTCCTGGCTGTGTAGGGACATCCAGCAGGGACACCTCCATCACTGGCCGAGTGGGTCTATGTGATAATCTGAGACATCTGGGAGATGACATGTCTCCAAGCAATGTGCTGGCGTCTCTCTCCACATGTGTTCCTGTGCCTGTGGTTCTGGCTGGGATGAACGTTCTGTCTTCCTCTGGCTCTTCATGGGGCAGCTCCAGGCCTGGGCTACCTGCCACCACTGGCCCACCCAGACCCTCTCCAGGTCCTGCTCAACTCCCTTAGGCCCTGTGCAGGGACAAGCCAGCCCACAGGCAGAAGGCCTCCAAGGGAATGCTGCAATGTTTATACAAGGGCCACTTTGTACTCAGCTTGTAGCCTCATTTTAATCTGAGTATGCAACACACACTCGGCCGCTTCTCACCCAAGACTGACATCTTCCATGCACGTGTGCTAAGCATGCCTGCTCTGTACAGACTCCACAGCATGCCAGGCTGGAGGGGGAGAGATGGGAGTTCTGAACAGCTGAAAACGCTCATCTACCCCAGACTCTGCTGGGTTACAATAGGAAGGTAGCTGGTCACGTTGTCTCCGCCAGCGCATGCCTCCAGGTTGGCCACAGTGGGCATCTGCCTCTCCAGTTCACGGGTCAGCTGCTGACTCCCAGCCCCCCACCAGGATCTGTGCATGCCAGTCCTCAGGGATGGCCAGAGCAGCAGAACCATCCTCAGGGACTCCTCAGGGTCTAAGGTGGCCGGGATGGTCCCCCATGCCAGCAGCGGGTCCCTGCCCCCCAAGGCCCAAAGCTACAAATCTCCAATGCACACTCTAATGAGAATAGTTCCATGCTGGGGTCCTATGTCTGCACAGAACTGGCACTGCCTCTACGAGATGTCACAGAACACTCGTGCCAGGCCAAGCCCCAAGGACAGCACCACACTGTGGCCTGGGTCAGAGGCAGGCACTCAGCTGCTGCCTGCCTCAGCCTTGTGGGCTCAGGGTTGGGCACCAGGGCAGTGGCTGCTGTGGGTGGGGGGAGGCCAGCGGTCATCGTCACACAGACAGCACATGCTTCATTTCACTTTTTTTGGTGACTGGTGTCTTGTGATGTCTGTGAGCACCCAGGCTGTCTAGACTAGCGCTTTTTAAACCATGGGTTGTGACGTCAATGGGGTGGGTGCGGCCACAAAGCAGTGACAAGCTAAACAGAAGGGACAGAAGCACGTGGGGAAGGCAGCTGCTTATGGCCGGAGGCCTGTCTGCAAATATGAGCCCTGGTTAGGAGGCTAACGGTCTTCTGCAAGGGGCTATTGAAGTCCTCGGCCGGCTCAGCTGGCCAGACAGCTGGCCAGGGCCTGTGTTTGCAGGAGCGCTTTCTGGCCCCAAAGGCTGGCATCTCTTCCACTGTAAAATGCTCTGGGTGGGGCCCCCTAGTGGCTACCAAGCATCCTTTAGAACTAGCAGGGCTGGGGAAGGGATATGAGTTGAGCCTAGCAGCAGGGAGCTAGCTGTGGATGACATCCTCCAAAGCCTACTGGAACACTAAGCACAGATAACAAGGAGCGTGGAGCCGCAGGCACACAGCCCTTCCTCCAGGCCTTCTGCAGCAAGGAAGAACCTCAGGCCCCGACTCACCCTGCCTGGGGCCACAGCTGGCGCCACAGCTGGCAGCCAGACACACAACCAGAACAGGCGCAGTCATCTTATGCCAGTGCAGGGCTCAAGTGATGCAGGGGCTGCTAAAGCCCTTGGTATCTGCAGCCCAGGGTGAGGCTGGCATGCCTGTGATGGCAACAGCTATGTTAGACATCCTGGATGCCACCCAGGCTCCAGCTGTGACCCAGAGGGACAGCAGCACAGTTCTGGGTCCCTTTAAGCACTAACTGTTCTGGGATGAAACCACCCTCATTTTTCTGGGTTTTGGTGACCTCCTTACATGGCCATTATCAGAGCAGAGAGACGGATGAGGCCGGAGGCCACAGCAGGGATGGAGAGGGAGGGGGCACTCGCAAATGCTGAGTGCAAGGTTAGGACAGGCCTGTCCCTAGCTGGGCTGCAGGCCCACCTCCTACACCCCAGGACAGCACAGCAAACCACAACCCAGAGAGAGGCCTGGCCGAGTCCTGAGGCTACACTGCCCTCTTCTGGCCAGTGCTGGAAAGCCGTGCACACCATCTCTCAGCCACCACTTGGGGAGTCCCAGACCTGGGGCACACATGCACCTGTGTTTGGACAGGAGCCATGACACCTAGCTTCTCTTCTTGTTCTTAGAGGGTGGAAGGCAGCTGAGGAGGAGTGTCACCCCACGGAGGACATAGGCTCTGCTGTGTGGGGAGAGCTTGCATAGGAGTCGGGAGAAGCAGAGAACTTGACCGCTCGGGTGGAGAGTCTTTCACCAGAGTGACTCAACCTGGGATGCTCTCTTCCCATGGATTTAGGATGAATGGTGGGTTTCCTGTTGGTCCAGGTGCAGCCTATCTGTCTGTGGGCTTCGATGGCTCAGAGGGGTGTCTGAGGACCACTCCTCACCCAGAGCCGGTGGGGCCTGGCTCCTTCCCTGTTTCTCTAGATGTGTTCACAGCCACCTGCTTGGAGCTAGATGCAGTGGAGAGCATCTTCTGTGGCCTCCCACTCAGGAAGGCCTCCAGTGACCTTGTTCAACACCACCCTTCATGCGAACACGCTGGAAGCATCAACAAGACCACCATACTTGGCAAGCCCTGTCATCCAAGCCCTGCCTGCTTGCCTTGAAGAAGAGAACAAAATGCAGCTGATGTTTCCTGCAGGACAGTGACCCGACCAATGGGTTCAGGGGCACTCCAGGGACACAGCCGGAAGATGCTCTGGGAGCCAATAGGAAAACTCCAAGAGGCTCAGCAGCCGCAGGCCCTGAACAGGCCTCATGGCTCTGAACTGAAAGAGGCCAAGACATCTGAAGCCACACATGTCACCATCCTTCCCTGGGATCCACACAGAGCAGCTGGGCGTGGGATCTGGCCCAGAGAAACAGGAAGGGACCTGGGAACCGCTGGCTAGGATGTGGGATGGCCTGCAGTACTTGGCTGACAAACTTGATGTGTAGCACAGAGCAGCCTGCGCAGCATCAAGACCTCATGGGTGAGGACTGTGGCCCACAGTGGCTAGAAGCGGCCTTCGCTGACTTCCAGCCCCACCTGAGGTTCCATGAGCCCGCAACAGTGGTTCCTGTCTGCAATCTGAGCGCCTGGGAACCCAAGGGCACTGCTATACATCCAGGCCAGCCCGGCTACAGTGTGAGACCCTAGTTCAACTGTTTAAAAAAGTTGTCTGACTAAAGTAGGCCTGACTGGTGCTCTGCCTTGGCCCAGGGCTGGAAAATGTGCTTCAGAGACACAGAAAGCAGCAGGGGGAGTCCAGCCTTTCTGGCTTGGCAGTTCCACTCCACACTGAGGGGGGCGGGGGGCTCTGTGCCCAGGATCATACAACACGGCTCCCGGTGCACTTGTGTGGGTCTACTCACTCCCGAAGGGACCGTCACTCAGCACCTCCTCTCCTCACTGCTCTGCATGAGCTCTGACTCCCCAGATGGCCCTATGACTGTTAAAATATCTTTCATGTCAATGGCAGGTGGGGCCCAGAGCCCACCCCTGTGCTCGCCTGGGACGCACGTCCTGTCCCAGGAGGCATTCAGCTTCGGGACAGACTCCACTCTATACACATATTCTGGTCCCCTACCTTATGATGAAGGACTGTGGCTTTATGTTGGGATAACAGTGTGATTTATTATTTACCGAACGCACTAGGTGCTTGGCAGATCAATTTCAATAAAACAATGGATTATAAATGCCGCCAGCAATCTGGCAGTAGCAGTAATCAACAAAACATGTTCTAAATGCTGCATAATAAATTGACTATAATAAACTCATAATGATTCTACTGGCTACATTTCAAAGTTAGCACTAGAAAAACAAAATCACCAATTTGAGTTTGGCATAAACATCCGTGGAGTTCCTCAGCTCACTCCTGTTCACAGCTGTATCCAGAGGCACAGGTGCCACATGCTGCCTATGAGGCCTGAGGTCAGAGCAGGTGGGCCATAGAGAGGCCTAAGGTACACAAGTATCCTGGCTGGCCCCTAACCATCTCTGGGATCCCCAGGACTGCAGGTAAGGCTGGCCTTCTCACAGGGAAAGAACTCCCTTTTGGACAGGTAAAGTAGACAGTGAAGAAGCAGCTGCTTCCTCTGGGGTGTGCTGAACTCAAGAGGAGTGGAGCTCATGGCTTAGGGGCTCCAACCAACCAGAGCCCCCCAGGATGGCAGGGACCTGCTGATGTGGCTGGCCTCAGCCTTGGCCCGGGGAGTGGATTCCTGTCCTGCCCTCCAGTCCTAACCAGCATAGGCCAGAGCCAAAGATCATCCGGAAAGCTCTTGGGCAGTGGGACCTTTGGGTACAGGCCAAAGTGTTCCTTGGAGGCCGAGGCAGGAGGATTGAAACTTCAAGTCCTGCCTGGAAAACTTAGTAAGACTCTGTCTCAAAACAACAGGTGAAAACAGGGTCAGTGCAGAGTGTCTGTCCAACACGCTGAAGGCCCTAAGTACGAGCGAGTGCCAGGAGCTGTGGGTGAGGGGCAGGGGACGTCAGGGAGGGGCAAGCTTGGGGACATCATAGTGCCTGAAGAGACCAGCTGGCCTCTCCTGCTGCCACTGGCTCCACCGTGACCTAGAGGGGAGGGAGGGCTGTTCTTCTCCTTGCCTCCAGCTGAGCCAGCTCTGAGGCAGCCGCCCCCTCCCCAGTCCCTGTGACACCTACTTGTGAGCCCAGCACCCGCTGAATCTCAGCCACTCTAGCCTGTGCTCCTGTTGTGGGCTGAGTGGCAATGGCTTCTGCCTCATCTCTTGCTGGCTCCCACCTGGTTTATCAGCTTGGCCCCGGAAGAGGCCATTTTCAGCCCCTGTGTTCCCTATATGCCCTTTCTGTCATTATTGTGGGGAGTCTGGAGGTGGGTCAGTTATCTCCACTCACAGATGGGTAAACAGAGGCACAGACAGAAGAAGCTCTCCTTACCAAAAGCTGAGCGGCTTGAGCCAGAAGGTCTTACCTAATGGCTGACCCCGGTGAGTGGACTGGCCACTCCTGGGATTGAGTGGTTGTCTCTTATTTGGAGTGACTACTCAAAGGACTTTCTCAGCAGCTGGTTATCTGTCTGTCCATGCATGTGTGCTCCCCCCGAGTGGACATGGGCTGGGAACTCTTGGGAGTCGGCTCCCCTGGGGCGGGGCCAAAGCCACCCCGTGAGCAGCCATCACAAGAACCCAAGGCGGGGAATGAGTGCCACAGGGGTCGCGAGGGCAGTCGATGGCCCAGCCATGCTCCACTGTGGCACTGCCTAGGGGCCCAGCTTTGAACAATGGACCGAACAGCAGCTGAGAACCAGTCAGACATGGCAGTTTGCGCCTGTAACCCCAGTACCTGGGAGGCAGAGGCAGGAGGACTGCTCTAAGTTCTTGGCCAGCTCTAGCTAGACCCTCACACAAAACAGACATCTAAACCCCAGGCAGGGCAGGGACCCTTTGGTCAACTGATGACCACAGCACATCTGAAGGCCAAGGCAGGGTGGCTCTGTGTGGCTTGAACCTGCCCTGGCCTGGAGACCATGGAGTGACTGAGGAAGAGCCGGATCAGTGAGTGCGGACCCCTCTAAGCCCAAGCGTGGCAGCCCAGCACGCTCTGCCTGCACTTGCCTCACCACAGCCTTGTGTGGAACGGAGGGTCTGGCAGAGCTGGAGCAATGGCTGCTTGGTGGGCAAGGATAACAGTTTCCAGAGTGGGGAGCTCCAAACACAGGGAGCCCAACGGTTGGACAGGACAGGATGGGAGAGGCTGCGGAGAGTCAGAAAGCAACCCCCCAAGCCAAGCCCCTTCCCAGCTCCACAGGAAACCACAGGCAATCTTGTTGGGCGATGTCCTTAGGCCTGGAGAAGGTAGCATGCAGGCTAACAGCAACAGCAGAGAAGTCTGGGCTGAAAGCAGGCCCAGGGCTTTGCTTAGCCAACCCTCTCCGGACAGGGACCCAGAAGTGGGGTGTCTGCTTTTGTCCCAGCTGTTCACGTGCACGGTGGGGTGACGGCACTCAGCCTCACTTACCACATATCTCCATCCTTGATCGTCCGGTCATTGGGGGCCCCGGCATGGCCGTAGTGCAGCACAGCCGCGTTCTCACCGCTGCGAAGAGCCACAGAGGGTAGTTAAGAGCCTCCTGTCATCCAGCAGGACCTGGAGGCTGGGCCAGGCCCACAGCTGGGAGCAGAGGAACATGGCGTCCCCGCCTGCCCCAGAGCTAGGAGCAGCTCCTTGGGTCTGACAGCTAGCTGCCTTCTGGGCTGGGGATGGGTCTGACAGCTAGCTGCCTTCTGGGCTGGGGATGGAGGCAGCATATTCCAAGAGCAGAGGCTCATGGGCCTGGAGAAGGGCTAAAGGAAGGGAGGTTTCATGGAAGGTCCTACAGTCTCAAGAGCCTCTTAGGAGTCTATCCAGGACTAGGGCGATGAGAAGCTCGTGGCTCCTTGTTCCCTGTTCCATGGAGCCACCCTAATGAGCAACACCGTTAGGAAGAACTTACAAGTCTGTCCAAAGGGGAAAACCCCACCTGGTGTAATATTTATGGCCTCATTCGGGAGTCTCAGGAATCATAAAAGTAGAAATAATGATTTTTCTCTCTATCCACCAGAGAAGAACATTTCCAAGGACAGAGGTGTTTGGATGTATTATTCACGTGTGAGGACGCTCACTCATATCAGTGAGAGCTGCCCACCTCTGTCCAGGCTGAGCAGGGACTAGGCTGGAGGGGTGGAGCTTGGGAGGCTAGCTTGGGTCAGGCCCAGACACAAGAGACCACCCGCAGCTGTGATGTGCTCATACAGCCACACTCAGAATGACACCTGCAGCCAGCCACTCACACAGCTGTGCACAGCCCTGGAGACCACACAAATGCAGTCAGAGCCAATGGCCACCCCTATGGCCATGGTTAGTTCTACCATGTGTGTATGCAGGAGAATACCCGGGCATGTGCAGACGGCACAGCCTCAGTGTGCCACACAGACACCCACACAGAGCCCAACGTCTGCCCCCAACCAGGCACAGACTCTCATAAAAGGACTGGATCCCGGTGCTGACATAGCTCCATCCATGTTTTACCCCCACTGCACATAGCAAGTGACCTATTTGCTACCTATAGGCTAGCCGGTTTGTCTTAAGCTACCCGTGCACATATGTGACCAAGCAGTAGAGGGCAAGGTGACTTCCAGGCACTGGTGTGGGCCCAGGAGTGAGCAAGTGCCCCTGAGCTAGGGGTTGGGAGGATGGAGTGCTCCCTGTTGCCTGTCTTCCCACGAGGCCCAAGACTTACCTGCAGCAGATACAGGTGTAAGAGGTATGGCGCATGCCGCCGCGAGAGTAACAGTAGTGCTGGAACAGGCTGCGGAGAGAGACACATGGTGGGGTGCTACTGAAGTCTGGGTGGTCTTGATCTTCAAATGCAGGTCCTCCATGCAGACCTGCTTCTGCCACAGCCCTGAGCAGGCCGGACTTCCCCAGTGAGTGTGAGCATGGGGCCAGCCCCGGGGCCACAGAACTAGGGAGGGCAGAGGGTGGCCCAAAGAGAAGGTGGGCACAGCAGGAGGCAGGAAGAGCACTGGGGCCTGACCCTTGGGAGACATGAGGGACACAGTTCTACAGGGCTGAGGGTCTCCCTGAGAATCTGTGACTGGTGCGTTACCCTGGGCTGCCAAGAGAGGGCTAGGCAAGGAGACAGGTCTTGGGGCCAGGCTCCAGGTCTCCCTGCTTGAGAAAGCATACGCTAGCTGGGCTCAGGGACAGGCTCACCCCTTAAGCAGGGAGGCCCATCAGCAAGGGCTGAAGGGACAGATGGGCCCTGACCCCAGTGCCAAGGGATGTCTTTGGGAGAGTGGGCTATCATTACAGTATTGCGCAATCCGAGAGACTGAGAAGCGGCGGGTAGCCCAGCCTTCTAGAAGGCTCAGCACTGAGAATACGCGTGTTGCGGGAGGGGCAGCGAGCTATCCCCTCACACTGGGCCCCCTACGCTGCTTAGAGGAAGCTCTTGAGAACAGAGAGGTGATATCAGAAGGCACACACCGTAATGCCAGCCCTTGGGACACTGAGGCAGGAAGACTGCTATGAGTTCAGGATAAGCTTGGGATACATGTCAAAATTCTGTCTTTAAAAATCCAAAACTAAACAAGCAACCAAACAAAAGAAAGCCAGGGCTGGGGACACTCAGCATTTAAGAGAAATCGCTGCCGTTCTGCAGTTTGTTCTCAGCATCCACATCAGAAGGCTCCAGCTGCCTGCGACTTCAGCTTCAGGAGACCTGACACCTTCCGACCTCAGTGGGCACCAGGCATGCTTGTGGCGCGCATACATACATGCAGGCAGGCCAAACACTCACATGCATAGAATAAAAATAAACAGATCTTTAAAAAAATCACACACCCCCCTTTTGATAATACCCCACTATGAAGCTCCTCTGGCTGTCCTGGAACTCTAGACTAGGCTGGCCTTGAATTGAATTCCCAGAGATCTATCTACTGCCTACCGCCTGAGTGTTGGGATTAAAGGCATGAGCCACCAGGTCTGATAAAAATAAATCTTAAAGAAAGAAAGCTGAACCTCAGGGAGGCTGCACTGGCCACAGCTTTAGAATGCCTCAGGCCCCACCCTCCTGTATGCCTTGGACCTCAGCATTGGGACACAACATGCCCAGGCTCTGCAGAATGTAGCTGGTAAGGGGGTGGTGGTGGGAACCCTCTTCACTCCATCCCAGAGGCTCCAGCATACTTTCCCTCCTGGGCCCTGGCTCAACCCCGCTCTGAGAAGCAGGCCTAGGTGGTCATATCCGCCTACTGCTATCTGCAGAGTATCAAAGGCAGCCCACAGGCCCGCTGACTGGCAGCCCTGCCTGCCCTGCACGTTCTAGGCCTGTTTTGGAAAGTGTCTGCGCGGAGGAGTTTAATCTTCTAGGCACTGTAAACACAAATTATGTATAATTGTTATGATTGGGTATTAAGTAGTTGTTATGCAGAAACGGTTCCACTGGATTCGATCGGCTTTCAGACTTGCCTGCAAACCTTCCAGGATAATTGGGTATCTTACAAGTGAAATGTTTCCTCAAAGCACAGGATTTCAGGAGCTGTGTGGGTGAGGGGTCGGGGGAGGGACAGACACCCACACCTTCCTTAGCCGCTCTCGTCACAACGGAGACGTGGGCCAGGAGAGCAGTCAGCCTAAGCCAGAGAGCTGAGCCTGAGTCAGGCACATCCCCTGGGATTCTCCATCTACCCATCTACCCCGGGCAGGCAGACTCCCAAACAGCTCCCTCTCTATACAGGAAGCCTCCAAGTCACCCCATGGAGCCCAGTGCTCCCTCAGCTTTGGAGACATACTTCTTTCACAAAGCATCAGGGACCACATGGCCATGTTCACAGCCGTGGGGACAGGTGACCTGGGCATGACCACAGGTGCTAGGAGACTGTCTGGCTTCAGAGAGGACAGGTAGAGGGACAGCCACGCCACTGGCGTATACAGTGGCAAACATTCCAGCAGGATGGATCCTGGGGTGGGTTCGGCGCCTTTGCCTGGGGCCTAATCTCAGTAGAGACAACCTTCCTTGTATCCTTGGCTTCAGTGGAAGAAAAAGGCAACTTCAGTACAGGGCTTCTACAGGTTTGTAGAAGCGGCTAACAGGCAATGGAGAGTCAGTAGTTTCCACCTGTAAGCCTCGGCCTGACATGGGCCATTTTCCAGCTCTATGCATGGTTCCACATCCCCATAGGCAGGAGCTCCGGGGAGGAGAGTCACCCATGCAGGAAATCCACCCCCAAATGAGCCTGCTGCTCTCCACACTGGACATCGGCGTGTTCTGCTTCAAATGACTGCCTGACACCTGCTGGCTAGCTGCTGCTGGCATTTTGGGAGGCTATGGGCCCTTTGGAACACGGGGCCTGCTGGTGGACACAGCTACCTGGGGAGGGCCCTCAGGGAACCCACCCACTCTGAGTCCACCTGCTGCTCCCCGAGATGAGCGGAGCACACTTGCCTCTCCCTGGGCACAGCCAGAGCCGTTCTTGTAGCCAAGCCTTTCTGCCACACTGGGCTGACAGTGAGCCATGAGCCAAGACAAGGTCTTCCTCCCGTAAGCCACTTCAGTCGGCTGCTCTGTCACAGCCTTAGGAAAAGCAGCCAATCAAGACCCAGCCTCAGACAAGCTAGGCCAGCACTCCACTGCGGAACCACCCTCGGGCCCTTGGCCATTTCGTTTTTCTGCTAGAAGATGGAAGTATCCAAGGACACGTGGATGCTTTAGAGGTAATAATAAGTAGATTAAGTGGGCCAGCCACGTTTTCTGCAGGCTTCTAGTCTGGGCTGTAGACGTGCAAGGGTCCCCAAGTTCTAAGGAAAGTGAGGTGACACTAGGGGTGTGAAGAGGTTGCCATGTTTCTGATCTTTAAGGGGTAAGGACAAAGGATCAAATGCTTTGAACTGAGCCAGAGTTGTTACATGGAGGCAATGTGAGGCTCTGTACAGGCTGGTCTGAGCTCAGCAGGCAGAGCTGGGATAAGCAAGCATGGGCCAGGCTAGCCGAGCAACCTGACCCCACATCAGTAGCCAGGATACTTTAAAAAGATCCCTCTAAGGTTTCATGGAAAACAGAGTAAGCCAGCAACGGAGAGGCCAACTCCTGAGTGACCCAAGTCCACGGTCACAATTTGCTGCAGGCTGCCAGCTACCCCTCTGGAACTACAGTATGTGAACTGACGGAGAGCTGCAGACAGAAACCTCCTGCTTCCCACACACAGAGGTACAGCATGGAACACAACATGCGGAGCAGAAAGCAAGAGCGAGAAAGGAGCAGGGGCCAGAAAGTCAGCCTCGGACCCAGGAGTGCCCGGTGGGCGGGCACACGAGAGGCAGAGGCTCAGAGCTGGGAGGCTGTATACACAGAGAGCGAGGGCCTGCGTGGGAACACCCAGAAAGGCAGGACCTGGGGCAACTCCACAGCAAAGCCACAAGGCCTGCTGGGCTGTGCAAGGGCACACATATCTCAGGATTCATAAACACAGGTTCATTTGCCCTGGGTTCCTGTTCAGATGGGAATGATCTTCAGGGTTTAGAAACCCCAGCAGGAAACGAACAAACAGCCATGCTGTAATCCTGGAGTCTGTCGCTAGCAGGAGGGCACACTGAATTCAAACCGGATGGCCACAGCCTCATGAGGGCCAGCCAGGGACTACAGATACAGCACAGCACAGACCTTATATACACAAGCGTTACATATATGTCATGTCCAGGCCCAGAGCACATCACACACACCACACTCACATACCAAATACCCACAGCACAGGTTTTTATACACAAGTCATACACATGCCATACACAGTGTCATGCACATCACATACACCATATACAAACCACAGTTCAGTTCTCACACATGCATGTCACACTCATGTTACACAGTTACTCACACATTACACACATACCTCATACATACTCAGCACACATTCTACATACATGTCATATTCTAGATACCACATGAATACTCGGCACAGGCCATATACATACCTGTGGTGCTCACACACAGCACATACATATCGCCTCCCATATATAACACTATGAACTCACACACATTATGAACTCACACCCAGCCCCAACTACTACCGGCTCACACACAAGTCACACCTCACCACTATGGACTCACACACCTATCATGCCCCCCCCCCACACTATGAACTCACACACCCATCATACCCCCTCTATACAAAATTTTCAGACACATAAACATCAGGTTGAGACCCTCCCCCACCCAAGGATTTCTAAAATCAATTTTCAAGACTTAAACACATAGGGTATAGTTAATACTTAAAAAGACAGCATGGAAAGAGAATTGGTAGATTCTATGAAGAACTGGAAAGGACCAGTCTCCCCATAGAAGATGACAGATAGCAGGACAGCTCTGGGAAAACCTGTCTTTTTGTAAATCTGTGACGTGTGCACAGCACAGGCATGGTGCTGGGCTCCATCCACTAACCCTGCTCCCTCGGCTCACCTGGAAGCATCCAGGCTGTGCTGTGGATATCACTCTACATAAATAAAACACTGATGGCCAGTGACCAGGCAGGAAGTATAGGCGGGACAAAGAGAGAGGAGAATTGGGGAAACAGGAAGAAGGAGGGGAGACACTGCAGCCACCGCCAGGACAAGCAGCATGTAAAGATGCCGGTAAGCCACCAGCCACGTGGCAAGGTATAGATTTATAAAAATGGGTTAATTTAAGACAAAAGAACAGTTAGCAAGAAGCCTGCCACGGCCATACAGTTTATAAGCAATATAAGTCTCTGTGTTTACTTGGTTGGGTCTGAGCGGCTGTGGGACTGGCAGGTGACAAAGATTTGTCCTGACCGTGAACAAGGCAGGAAAACTCTAGCTACAAGGCTGGGCACTGTGGTGGTCTGAATGGGAATGGCTCCCATAGGCTCCTAGATTTGTCCCAGCCACCCAGCCTTCCACACACCCCTACTGCCTAGGCTGCTGAGGCTCTTCCCTGCTTGGCCATCCCTCCAACACTTTAGCCATAAATTTTTCCCAAGCCAGGCTCGGGTCTCCAGGCATAAATGAGAACCTGAGGTAACCTGGGACAATCGGCACAGTGAATAACAAGGTGGATGGAGGCACTGCAGTGACAGTGTGGGGCAGGATCATTTGTCAGTGCCTGGAGATGAATAATGGGGCAACCCCACAAACACTCAGGTCCACATCCCCAGGCACAGCATTGCTGGGCCTGCCTCTCTGGCCTTGGGAGCGCTCCTGGCCACAAGGCCCAGCTCTGGCCCATGAAGGTTTATCATCTAACACGTGATGATAAGCAGTCTTATAAGATGCAGTAATTGCTTGAGATAACAGCAGAAGGCCTGCCTGCCCTGCTAACAAAAGTCAACTAAGCTATCAGCAGCACAAGCTGGTAGCTCTTGTGGCTGGGCCAGCAGAGGCAGCTGAAGGAGGTATCTCTGACCACATCTCTTCCCAGGCTGGGCCCCGATGGACCTCAGGACCTCAACCATGGAGAACGGCATGAGTAGGCATGTGGGAGGGAAGACAGCAGCATGGCACAGGCCACAAGGCGGAGCGGAAGGGCTAGGAGAGTGAGTGGTCTGGGTGTGGGCTGTGAAGATGGGCAGCAGGACCCTGGCTCTGCTCAATCCTGACTCAGACACCAAAGCTCTGGCTCTGATGCTCGTCAGCTGTGTGTCTGATGGGCCTCGTTTCCTCGTAGTGAAAAGCGTGATAGTGGTACTCCACTTCCTGTGAATTTCTTGCTTAATCCTTACAACTATGTGGACTGACACACAATAAGCACCATGTACAGAACACGCCCATCTGTGGTCACTGTCCAGAGGTCTAGGGGGTTACAGGTTAGAGGAAACACACACACACACACACCCCTCACTATGCAACTCTGACTGGCCTGAAACTTGCTATGTAGACCAGGCTGGCCTTGAACTCACAGAGATCCACCTGCCTCTATCTCCTGAGTGAGTGCAGGAATTAAAGAGATGCACAACCATGCCTGGCCCTTGGCTATTTCTTGAAAACCAAACAAAACCTGCACGGATGCACAAACCAGGCCGAAACAGTCTGGCCACACCAGTCCCTGTTCAGGCCAACATACACAGAGGAGGCAAATGTTTGCCTACACAGCTCCAGGACTTATGCTCACATAACGGCTTCCTGATCCTTCTTGGTGGCCTCAGGCAGGGCTAACCCTGGAGTCTCAGAGCCCTGACCATGTGAAAACAGGGAGGAGAGGGAAATGTGAGGCGTCTTAAGTTTTTTTTTTTTTTTGTGTGTGTGTGTGAGAAAATACGATGTTGTATATAAATGTCTCAGCACCGAGTTACTTAACATCTTAAAAATACTTATTTATTCACTGTGTGTGTGTGTGTGTGTGTGTGTGTGTGTGTGTGTGTGTGTGTGTGTATAGGTCGGAGGACAGCTTGCAAGAGTCATTCTCTTCTGTGGGTACTCAGGTCATCAGGCGTGGCAACATCTTTATCTTTGAGATTTTATTTTTTATTGTTGTGTATATGATGGGGGAGTGCTCTGGCATGTATATATGGGAGTCAGGGCAACTTTTGGGAGTTGGTTCTCTCTTTGCACCTTTTTAAATGGATTTCAGGGGTCAAACTTAGGCCATCGGGTTTGAGTGGCAAGCCCTTGGCCAGCTCGATAGCCCCAGTTACTTTTTTTTTTTTAAAGTAACTCCCCCCCCCCTTTTTTCGAGACAGGATTTCTCTGTGTAGTTTTGGTGCCTGTCCTGGATCTCGCTCTGTAGACCAGGCTGGCCTCAAACTCACAGATCCACCTGCCTCTACCTCCTGAGTGCTGGGATTAAAGGCATGCACCACCACTGCCCGGCCTTAAGTAACTTTTTTATGTCTGAGTTACTTTTAATTCACATTTATATTATATACTGGCTATGACGTTCTCTAAGTAAGAAGACTATGGATGAATGTGCTATACCTAACTAATCTCTGTCCATGTGTGAAGGAGAGTCCCTTTTCAGAGTAAGAGAGGTATGGTCCATCCCGGAAGAGCCTTAAGATGCATCTCAAGAGACTCGGAAGTGTTTCCTGTTTCTTCCAAGTGGAAGCAGCAGCTTTGGATGCTGGGACACAATGTGTGCGGTGCTCAATTTTGATGATCAGTTTAACTGCATTCAGGATCACTCGGGAAATGGGCTGGTGTGTGTCGGGGAGGATTTTCTGTGGGAAAAAAGGTCCTCCCTAAATGTGGCTGGGCCTATCCCAGGGTGTGGGGGCCCGAGCAACATAAAAAGAAAAGAAAAAGGTGACTTCATGCTGGCCTTCTTTCTGCTCAGAACGGAAGAACAACCTCAACCGCACTTGGCTGCCATCATGGACTGAACTCCCCATCAGCCCAAACACATCATTCCTCCTGAAGTTGTTTCTATTGGGTGTTTGGTCACAGCATGTCAGCAGAAGGGAAGCCTCTTCCATGTGGAGCAGAGAGAGGAAGCCTGTACTACTTTCTTCCGAGGAGACCACGGTCATCCGAAGGCTCCCACCCGGCAAACAGACTCTACCTCCCGTGGCCACTGCCTACAGGTTCCAGACCTTTTGGCATGTATTTTCTGTGGGCCTTTTGCAGGACAGACACTGGGACAAGTGAATTGGGGTACTGTCCTGTGCCTCCTCTGCCCCAGACCCCAAAGTGCAGACAGGCCTAGTTCTCTGGCTGGGGACAAACAGGCTTTTTGTGTTTTAAGTGATCAAGTGGAATGCACATAGTATGTTGCCAAGAAGGGTCTGGTGTAAAGTCTTAGACTAAAACTAGCAATGCATTTTTAGTGAGACCCGTCACGGCAGAGGGCCTGACAGCCGCACAGGGCAGCCTGTGCCAAATGGCATCATTAGCCACAAGGCCACTGGTAATACCCGGGGTGACATCTCTGCCTTTAGCAGCCTCTTCTGCTTCTAGGTGCTCCCCAACTCTTCACAATCCCTCCTCCCGCCAACCCTACCCTAGTACTAGGGTAATGCCTTCCCACCTCAACTTCACAAAGGTCCTGCCAATCTTACTTCAGGGTACGGGAAGGGCATCCTGGGCCCTCACAGACCACCCTGAGCCATTTGTTCTGACATCTCTGCTCCTGGTGGGGTACCTCTCTGCATTAGCTACCATTCTTGTTACTGTGACCAAACACCTGATGAGCAGCAGCTGGAGGAAGGAAGGAAGGGAAGGAGGAAGGGAGGGGAAGAGGGAGGGCGGGCTTATTTTTCCTCAGATGTGAGGGTGCAGTTCATCATGTCGGGCAAGCATGGCAGCAGGGGTGTGAAATAGCTGGCCCACATATGGGCCAACCTTGGCGTTTAGCTGGCTTTTCTTTTTCACCAGGCCTCCAGCCCATGGGACAGCGTGGCCTACATTCAGGATGTCTCCTTCCCTTGGATAACTGTCTCTGGAGAAGCTCTCACAGACACCTCTAAGTGTGCCTCCGAGGTGGCTCCACACCCAGTCAGATGGGAGTGAAGATCAGCCTGACACTTGCCATCTGAGATCTATCACGGAAGGATCGGGGCCAGTGGGTTGGGGCTTGTTGGCTGTGCAGACTTTCAGATCGGAGTGCCTCCAAAGCCCGGGCCTGTCGGCCTGGGTGGGTTGGACGGAGCCTTTCACAGACCTTTCCAGGACAACTGGATGCAACCATGCAGGGAAGGGCTTGGTGCTGCATGCCCTGGTGGCGGGGGCGCTACGACACCCTCTACAGCTGTGCGCGGGGTCCACCCGGTCTGGGATGAAGAGGCCCCAGGTGGCTGGTGGGAAGCAGCAGCTGGTCCTCGGAGCAGGGCTGCTGGGATGGAGCCCCGCCCGGAGGGCAGGCCCATGACTCGAGTCAGGGCGGCAGCAGGGGCTGCCGTGGTCACGGCGGAGGACAGAAGGTGAGCGGCCGCCGTGCAGCAGCTCCCTCGCTCGGAGAGGCCTTATCAAGGTACGAGATAATTAGCATTTTAATTGGATAATTGGGAATTCTAAATTGCCTATCTTCTATTAAGCATAACTGAGGACATAACATGACATTCAATTAACAACGCGTCCCCTTTATTCTTGACATGCTTGATTAAGCTGAGTTTCTGACTTTGTCCGTATCAGTTATTGGAAGAAAAAAAAAAATCAAACCAAACCAAACCAGAGCTCAACATGTTGCTTTAACTGTCAAAGCCCTGGCTGCAGACTTCTCTCTCTCTCTCTGTCACACACACATACACACACACAGAAACTCTCAAGACATTCTTAACAATTGTGTGTAGTGTGCAGTGGGGGCTGGAGAGATGGCTCAATGGTTAGGAGCACTCGCTGCTCTTCCAGAGGACCTGGGTTCAGTCCCCAGCACCCATGTGTCAGCTCACATCTGCCACTCTAGTTCCAGGGGGATTTGAAGCCCTCTTCTGACCTGCAGGTCCACTAGCACACATGCAGCCAAAAGTCCCAGACACATAAACTAAAAATAAACCTTGTTGAAAATTATACACATTGTTGGGCATGGCAGTACATGCCTTTAGTCCCAGCTTAGGAGGCTGAGGCAGGAGGATCTCTATGAGTTTGAGGCCAGCCTGGCTACACAGAGCTTAGGCTGGACAAAGCTTCATAGTGAGACTGTCAAACTCTCTCTCTCTCTCTCTCTCTCTCTCTCTCTCTCTCTCTCTCTCTCTCTCTCTTACACAATCACCCCATAATATCACCTAGTGATAACCTCTATTAAATATTTTGAACACCTTCTAGGCATTTTTAAAATTCATAAACACAGATTTAAAAATATAATTAGCTGTCAACCGTTTTACTGAAACATGACATCCATGCAGGCAGGATCCAGATCCAAAGGAGCGGCATAATGAACTGGCACCACATCAACAGCCTGTGCCCCTTTCCCCTGTCCACGCCTCCCCGACGCATGGCCTGACTTCTAACTGGACTTGCCGGTTTTGAGCTTGCTGTAAGCAGGATCAGGCAAGCACGTCCTCTCTGGTGTCTGGCACCTCCTGCCACCCAGCGCCCTGTGCTGAGTGCTCTTGCCCGTTCGCCCTAGTCACTGGCTCATTGTATTAGTTGCTTTGGTATCGCTGGAACCAAACCACGTGGCAGAACCTCTGTAGGGGCTGAAGGGCTTACTTTGGTTGCTTGGTCCCATGACTTGAGCAGAACATCATGGCATGGGCAGGGGGAGAGGGCCCAGGAACCTTTTCGTTATGGAGAGGAAAGAGACAGAACACACCCCTAGTGACCCATGCCCCCATGAGGACTTCCTCCAAGGAGGCCCACCTCCATTTCTACCCCCTCACAGTAACAGCTCACATATGACACCATCAAGGGACTGAACCACTAGTTAGGTTGGAGCCCCCATGATCCAACTGTTTCTAGAAACATCACAGACAGAGGTGGGCTTCACTAACCTGCATCTATCTTCCTTCCTTCCTTCCTTCCTTCCTTCCTTCCTTCCTTCCTTCCTTCCTTCCTTCCTTCCTTCCTTCCTTCCTTCCTTCCTTCCTTCCTTCCTTCCTTCTTTAGGTTTTTCAAGACAGGGTTTCTCTGTGTAGCTTTGCACCTTTCCTGGAGCTCACTCTGTAGCCCAGGCTGGCCTCAAACTCACAGAGATCCGCCTGGCTCTGCCTCCCGAGTGCTGGGATTAAAGGCGTGCGCCACCCCCGCCCGGCTCTGCGTCTTTCTTAATCCAGAGTGAGTTGGCAGTCAAGATTAACCACCAGAGACCTGGAGAGATGGCTCAGCAAGTAAAATTTCTTGCCATGCAAATGTGAAGACCTGAGTTAGACTCCCCAGCACCCACATAAAAACATGTGTCCATAATTCCCGTTCTCCTACAGGGAGACAGGATGTGGAGGTGGAACCCCAGGAAGCCCAGGGGCCAGACAGCCTAGTGTATACATCCAAAAGCAACAGAGAGATACAGTATCAATGCAGCAAGGAGGACAGCCAAGGCTGGCCTTTGACCTACACACCTGTGCCGTTCCCTGCACATGTACAGCCCCATTCACACATGAGCATACCCGCCATTACACCACACGCACGCACGCATGCACACAGATGTGTACAGCCCCATTCACACATGAGCATACCTGCCATTACACACCACACACACACACACACACACGCACACGCACACGCACACGCACACGCACACACACGCACGCATGCACACAGATGCGCACAGCCCCATTCACACATGAGCATACCTGCCATTACACCACAAGCACGCACGCACGCACGCATGCTTCTGCACACACTTGCTCACATGCTGAAAAAAAATTAACCACTGGGGCCAGAGATCGATGAGAGCACCGACTGCCCTTGCAGAGGATCTGGGTTTTAGTTTTACAACCAACCACCATAATTCCTGTACCAAAGGCTCTTCCAGCCTCCATGGTCACCAGGCACCCATGTGGTACACATACATACATGCAGGCAAAACACTCAAACACCTAAGATAAAAATAAATTCGACTTTAAAAAGCGACCATCATGGTCACGTCCGGCTGGCTGAGTACAACCCAGTGCATCTTCCCGTTCTAGCAGTGAACCTTCAGGCTGCTCCCAGACCACAGCCATTAAGAATGCCGCTGCTGCGGGAGCTGTCTGGTCTCTGTCAAGCTGACATCTGGGAGTGGAAGCTCTGTGTCACAGGGTTCTGTGTGGGCTCAATTTTAATAGAGAAAGCCCAAAAGGCGTTCCAGGTAGCTAGCCACAGGCACGGAATCTGTCTGATGACTTCTTCCACTTCACACCCGTGGAGGGAGCCAAGCTGTGCCCAGACAGGTCTGCAGGTGAACAGCCCACCCCATTCCAGCTGAGCATCTAAGTATTTCTAAAGCAAAACTGCTCCTTGTCAGAGACACATGTCTATGTTTCCATTTTGAATGCTGTGTCTAGGATTGACCATTTCTCTGCCACTGCCCTCTCCCTGGTGCAGGAACTGTCTTCTCTTGCCTGTCCACTGGCAACAGCAGTCGGCTGGCCCTTCTGCCTGTCCCCTTGAGTAGCTAGGCTATCACAGGACTCCCGCTCACACCCAACACCACAGCCCTTCTCACTGCCCTAGCTCCACGTATCTCCTTAGCTTTCCTCCTTGCTCCTGCATTGCCAGGCAACCTCCTGCCTCTGGACCACTAGGTTAGCCCCATTCTCTCTGCATGGCATCCATCCCACTCAGAAATCCAGTGTGGCTTCTTACCTTCTCTGGGCACCTTTTCTAATAACTCACCCCAGGAAGGCCGGTCCCAAGTGTCTGGATAAAGGGTATCTTGTTCCTGCTTTAATACTCACGAATATACATATACCCACTTGCCATCTGTCTGTCCATCCATCTGCCATCTGTCTGTCTACTTACTACTTATCTATCCTTCCATCCCATCTCCCACTTTCTCTCATCTATCTACCGACCCATTTGTCCATTCAACCCTTTCATGCACTATCTGTCCGTCTGTCCTCCCTCCCTCCCCTGCCACAGGTTGGGATTTATGTTTTGCCCCTGGTCTGTCCTGGAGCCCAATTAGTGCTTGGCACACAGGAGGTTTGTGCTAGATTTTTTCAGAGTGATTGAATAACTAACTTTGACTAAGCATAGCTGGCAGTACACAGCCTACAATTTATGTAGTCAGCCTCAGGCTGTCAGATATCTAGGTTACTTCCACCTGGGTTATGATGGCCACTCCTGGCATGGACTCATTCCTAGCAGGGGAATTACCGAACATATGCATGGTGTTTAGTCTCAGGGAATGTTCCACAAACAGTCCCTGGGGCACTCACAGAAGACTGTCAAGGTCCTGAGCAGCACACCTTGGGGCTTATCTGCCCACTGCACTAGGCATCTGGCAGACAAAACACAGGTACTTTACAAATAAACTGGTAAGTCTGAACATGCTTAGTCCCCATATTTCTTCCTTTCTGAATGGTTTCTTCCTTTTTGAAAAATGTGGATGTTCATCTTCTTATTGATCCTTACGGGATTTATATATGGAGGCTCTAGGCAGCGGTTTGGTCTCTCATCCATGGAACATTCTCTCCTCTACTCTTTAATCTTCTTTACGGCATTTCTGGACAGATCATTTACATTTTTATTGGTCTGGTGTTGACTTTTTTCTTTATGGCTTCTTCCCTTGGCATCATATTTAAGATTGCTCTTTCCTATCCCCGTGACTGTATCAACTATCCCTTTGTGTGTGTGCTGAGGGGGGGCTCTTTCTGTTTCCCCGTCTACTTTATCAGCCAGCCTTGAACTGACCGGACTGAGGCAGGGCCTAATGAGTTAGTTACCTTGGTGTTGCTGTGACCAAAACCCCTGACAAAAACAACTGAGGGGGGCAGGCTAATCTGATTCATGATGCCAGAGAGCTTTCAGCTTGTGGTGGCAGGGAAGGGAACGGAGCGGTGGTGGGGGTGTGAGGCAGAGGCTTGTTCACACCGTGCAGACCAGGAGGCAGACCGAACGGGCAGGAGTGACCCACTTCTGCCACCAGACCCACCTCCTAAAGCCTCCTAAAGCACCCCAAGGCAGCACCAGTATTCAAAAACACCAGCCTATAGGGGAAATTTCAGATTCAAACTGTAATGGCTCCCTTTTGTTTTCTCTCATTAACTGTCCTCACACACTGACCTGGATCACCATCTTGTTCAAAGATGAATTCTTTACACACCTGGGGTGTGTGTGTGTGTGTGTGTGTGTGTGTGTGTGTGTGTGCGCGTGCGCGCGCGCACGCGCGCGCGTACACTCAGCAGCCCCACTTGTTTGTTCTGAAGTGCAGGGACTGTCTCCTGCTCTCACTGGGACTTGCAGCTGGCGCACTCTGACACTCTCCAGTACCTTTTTTGAGGTTTTTAGAGTAGCAGGTACTTGGGACAGGACACTAAGGCAACATACAGGAGGAAGACGCTCCAAACCCACAGCACACAGCTCGCATGGGAAATTCCAGGCCCCATCTCGGGACAGGCACTCTGGCAGGAGAGCCCTAGCTCTGGAAGGCCCTGCAGAAGGACAGAAGGACAGCTTCTACCTGACTTTGGCCGGGGTCCAGGTCTGCTCACAACGGACCAGATCCCACAGTCATGACTTCAGCAGTAATACTGTTCCTGGCTCTAAAAGACCCCACCTCACCCCCTGCCCATCCCCTAGAGCGGGAATCACCCAGGGAAACCCAGGCCATACCCAGGCCATATGATGTCTGGGAAACAGAAAGGCTCCACTGTGGAGGAAGATGATCGAAATCTGACCCAATTCAGAGGCCTTTTTCTTCCCAAGGGACATTTACTCTTTTAAATTGTTGCTTGTCATACTGGAAAATTATACTTAAGACAGGGAGGAAGTTTTCTTTTAGCCAGGTGGTGGTAGCACATACCTTTAATGCCAGCACTTGGGAGGCAGAGGCAGAAGGATCTCTGAGTTTGAGGGCAGCCTGATCTACAAAGTGAGTTCCAGGACTGCCAAGGCTATACAGAGAGATCCTATCTAGAAAAACAAAAACAAACAACAAAAAGTTTTTTAAATCTTTAAAAGGGGCTGGAGAGATGGCTCAGTGGTTAAGAGCACTTCCTGGCCTGTGGAGGGCCTGTTCAGTTCCTAACACTACTATCAGACGGCTCACAACTGCCTGTAATTCTGTTCCAGGAGATCTGACACCCTCTTCTGGCCTTCCAGAGCACCTGCCTGCATGTGGTGCACAAACCCATGCAGACACTTACATACGCATTAATAAAAATAAACCTTTAAGGAGCATACTTACAGGAAGAAGACTCCATTTAGAGAAAGTAGGAAGTAGAAAATATTAGATGTGGGATATAAAGTTGGCTAAAATGGCCAAGGCTGGGCCATTCTGCTCTGAGGCTTCTTGGAAGAAAAGCCTGCGTTTGGTTCTGGTGAGGTTTTCTGGGTCTGGACCCCCTTCCCAGTGCCCTCAAGTTTCCATTTGGCAGCTGTGGGATGAACTCCAACAGACTCCAAGTTCACCACTGTGTCTGATGCTACTTCTTTGCCTGGCTCAGCTGGCAGGGGACAGCAGGCCAGAGAGGACCCTGTGGACAAAGGCCAAACCGGCCTCTTGATCTTTGGACCTGGGGTGCTGGGAGATGTCAGGGAGTGAAGTCATTTCCAAGCAAATCTGGCAGCTGAGGGCGTTGTCTAAGCAGGTCCAAATCCTTATGAGGATGGCCCGCTCTGCTAACAAGGCTTGGCGTAGGCGTCTCCCACAGCCCAGAGTGCTGGCAGCAGTCACGCCTGGCACGGCCGCATCTGCTTTATTCAACATCATGAGCCTGGGTCCCTAGACACGGCCTGGTCGAAGCATCAATCATCAGATTATCAGGCTGTGGGTCCAAAGGCACCACTAATGCCCAGTGGCTGTTCACTCCACTGGGGAGGGGGGATCCTTCAAGGCTCCCCCACTCCATGTTCGCTCTTCAGGAATGAAACCCGAGACCCTCCAGCAGACAGGTGTTCCCTAAATTCTGGGCCCACAGGAAACAGGAACCTCAGGTCCCAGCCGAGGCGGGAGGGGCAGCAGATCCAAATCACTGTCTTAGGGAAGAAACTATTTTGCCTTGTGAAGCCCTCCAAGGTGTTTGTTTCATTTTAAAAGACTCCAGCGATACTTTATTTCTAGATATTCAACTCCTTCTCAGTCTAATTATCTAAAATATTTTATAAATGCAAACACCTGAGCTATGTCAGAAATGACTCTGAAGAAACGCTGCTTTGGATGAATGCCTTTCTGAGGCATGGTGTGCACAAGTCACCCAAGCTCTAGGTCTTGGGTGGCCCTCTGCAGCCCCTGCACACCCTGCTCTACTTTCGGGGTTCCATGTCCACATGTCTCTGCAGATGTAAAGGTACCGAAGGGACGGGGGGGGGGGGGGGAGCAACCACTGTTAGCTTGTAGGCAGGCCGAGACACAAGTCACTGGAGATGCTATTAGCTACAGGACTAAATATAAAGGATCCAGTCACTCAGGAGCTAATGGCAGCCTGGTGGTCAGTGGGTAATCAAGAGGCCATGCCAGCTTGGAGGGACCTGGAAGGAGCAGGCCAAGTCCTCTGCCACATTCAGGAAACAATAAGCTCACAGCCAAGAAGGCCAGCTTCCAGAGACCTATAAAAGTGTCTGCTTCCTACTTGAGAAATTTCTTGAAGCAGCCATGAACTACAGAGCCCAAGACAGAGCCAGAACCACAGAAGAGGGAGGCTGAGGTGCTGTCTGGCAGGGCCAGGCCCTAACGGGTCACTGGTGAGTGCTGTGTGGGGTTGTGTGGTAGCAGTGTGCTGAGTGCAGACAGGCAAGAGCTGTTCTTCTGAGCCTTCCTGTCTCATCCCTGCTCACGGCTCTGAGTGGCTTCTGAGCGTTAGTTTAGCCACAGCAGGCCAAGGGAGCAACTCGAATGCTATTTATCACTCTGTAAGTCTTTATCCACTTAGGATGATGGATGAGACCGTGCTCACACTGCTCTGAAAAAGAGTAGATGTTACTGCCATGGTATGGAAGGGGCCCAGGACTTGCCTGGTGGCCAGTGTTTTCCAGCACATTCGGCACCTGTCAGAGGGGCCTCAGGCATGGTTCAGATGGGAGGGACATGGTTAGGACAGTGGCCACCTACCAGGACCTTGGCCCCAACTCACGCCGGATCACAGAGGAGGAAGGTGGGGGTGGTAGGAGAGCCACATGGTGCTCTCCAGCTTCCCTGTCCTGGGACGTCCATAAAGGATAGGAAGGAGAGTCGGAACCATATGACCCAGATCTTTCTCCTGTTGACATCCTAAAGACACAGAGTGGATCTGAAAAAATTCTTCCAAGAAAGGGGTGCCAGAGACAACCCCCAAGAATTTAAATTTCTGGTAACTTAGGCCTGCATATCAATAGCTAATTAATAAGGCCTACATCCTTTGATGACAGGATGATTAAACTGTTTTTGAAATAATCCATTTTTAATTAAAATGCTACCTTCTCTTGTTTCTGGATGTATTCAAAAGAAAGCATTTGCAGATGTCTTGTTTTTAAACACACATTATACAAAGCCAATAATTAGAAGATTCCATGCTTTTAATTACATTTTAATTATTCTTTGCCTATCGATGCAAAGTTAAATATTCTTTCTTTATGTTAATAACACTGTTCACCAAAGCCAGTAGACACTGGAAGGATTTCTTTCATGATAAAATCCCCATCTCAGTAGCCTGTAGAGTGGTTGGGGGCACCCAAGGGTACCCCATTCTCACAGACAGGGACTGCAATCACATTGGTAGATAGGGCTCTCCTGGCCTCCTACAGAGTCGCTCTATGGCAGAAGCAGCAATTATATGTGATGAAGGTCTGAGCCCTCCCCCTCTTGAGCCATGAGGCAGGATGGCCTTGGAATTTGCTACTGAGTCCTGTAAGCCCTCACTAGAATGAGCCACACAAGACATCAACGTTGAGAAGGTTCATTAAGCACAGAGGGGGCTTGGAGGATGGGAAGTTATACCTGTGGAAGCCCTGTTCTCCCTTCTGATGTCACAGTCGGGGGGGGGGCACATCCCCATCCACATATCTGTCCAGCACGCCCCGAGCTCTCCCTTCAAGACATACTCAGCAGCCAACCCAAACCCAAACTTGCAGCGCCCCACTGTGGTAATCTCCTAATTTTAACTGTCTCCCCTGTTGGCCCACCCTACCCAGGAGGTGATGGTGGAGGCTCTCAGTGGCTTCTCAGCACTAGCTGCTTGGCCCAGGGGTCTTTGGGAGCTGAGGAAGGCGTCAAGATCACCTGCACTGCATCCCTCCATACACTGGACCTCACTACCCTCTCCAGGAACTTCCTGGGTCTCCCCACATGGCCTCTCCCCTCTCAGATAGCCTTTCCTCCTGTCACCACCAAAAGCCCTGCATGGTTGAGCTCAGCTCCACTCCATGGAGCCCCAGCCCAGCATGCAGCTGACCACAGCACTGGCCTCTCTGTATTGGTTCCTAAAGGCAGGCTCACGCCACCTGTACTGGGCCCCAGGATACGCACACAATAGGTCCTCAGAAAGCCTAAGATGACAGGGTCAGAGGGCAGTAAGAGCAGGCCTTAACAGCATAATAACCAAAGCCGAACCTCACACACACACACACACACACACACACACACACACACACACACACACACACCCCTCTATACCTTAAGTTCTATCTGTCCAGTGATGGGCCTAGGTGGAGAGTTGGCCACCTAACTCTTTTTTCCCTTTCTGGGCTTACTTCCAAGCCTCCCAGCTGTTAAGTGGAGATCACGTGACTGTTTCTTCCCAATAGGAATATGGAGAGATATTCCAGCACACGTGGCTTTTATGAGCACAGGTATGTACTCCATGCTCTCCTCCATCCTGCTGCTCAGAGCAGGCAGAGGGAGCAAACAGAAGCAGCCTGGAGTCACTGCTGGCAACAGCAGTGTGTAAGCTACAGGCTGCAATATAAGCAAAACACACGGCTGGGCTGTGCTAAGCCACTCAGAACTGCTGTTACTACAGCAACAGCTGTTCTGTGCTGACTAATCGACACACATTTAAACAGGTGAAGTTTTAAACCAACAGGGCGGAGACAGTATCCAGAAGACGGTGGGCCGGGTGGTCATTTTCTTAGGGCACAAAAGCCACATCCTTGCTTACACAAGCCTGTGGAGGCCAGAGGTCAACCTCAAGGGTCCTTATTCAGAAGCTGTCCTTATTTAGTGTCTGTGGGTGTGTATGTCTCATGTGTGACATAGGCAGGTGTCTAAGCAGGCTAGAATAGGGCACTGGACCCTGATGCGGGATCACAGGTGGCTGTGAGCTGTCAGCCATGGGTGCTGGGAACCCCGCCTGGAGCTCTGGAAGAGTAGCACCCGTTTTTAACCATGGAGACGTCTCTCCAGTCCCCATCCCCTGGTTTTGAGACAGGGTCACTCATAGGCCTGGTGCTCACCAAGTGGGCTAGGCTGGCTGGCCAGTGAGCCAGGAACCCACCACGTCTGCCTCACTGCCCCAGTGTGCGGTTACAGTGGGACCACTACACTTGGATGTGGGTTCTGGGCATCCACCTCAGCTCCTCACACTTGCACAGTGAATGCATTACTCCATGAGCCACACCCCCAGCTCTGGAACTTACGAAGTGAAGTTTTAGATGAAAAGCTTAATATTAAAACGTGAAACCGCTGGGCATGGCAGTGCACCCCCGTCATCCCAGCGCTTGGGGCGCTGCGGAAGGATGGATGATCAGGAATCTCAAGGCAGGGGCTGGAGAGACGGCTCGGTGATTCAAATCACTTGTTGCTCTTGCAGAGGATGCGTGTTCAGTTCCCAGCACCCACACAGCAGCTCACAACCATCCATAACTCCAGTTCCAGGGCTCTGCACCCCTCTTCAGACCTCCACAGGCACCATGAACAAGGGAGGCACACTCATACACTCGGGCAAAACACTCAAACACATAAAATAAATAAATCTAAAACTTAGACTAAAAAAAGACCAGCCTATGCTACATAGCAAGACCCTGTCTCAAACAACAGCAGCAAACCCCTGCGGACGCACATGTGCTGAACTATGCGCACTAGTGTTTGACTACAGTTTCATATATAAATAACAAATCAATTTAGTTCTTTACATAAAACTGTCAAGACTAGAAAACACACACACACACACACACACACACACACACACACACACACACACACACCGTTGTACTGCAGTAGTGCAAACAGCAATGGTGCAAACGTGATTAAGCAGAGGTGTGAATTACACAAGAGAGGATCAGTCTGAAAGTTGACACCTAAAATTTCTCGATATCACACTGTGAAAAGTATTTTCAAAATATAGGAAAAACATGAAGCGCCCACCCCACTCTATGGCATTTTTACAGATCTGTCTGTCAACCCCACACATCCCCTTAACAAACAGGACAGAGGGCAGGTAGGGTCAGGAAATAAATGCTGAGGGCGAAGATGAACTTCCCCAGCTGTCCAGGAAAACATCTGCAAAGTGAGACATTTCTCCTAGTCAGGCGAAGAAGATTCGGCGCAGGGAAAGCATTCTTACTCTCGAGGCCCAGTGGGCACATGGCCACGCCTCGAGCGGCTAGCACAGCGGTGGAGATGGCAGCCTGGAGAAGGCTCCCCTGGCTCCCCCAAGGCCAAGGCCCTGGCCCTGATCCTCAAGCCCTCCTGGATCGTGTCTTACAAGCAGAGTGGCTGCTGCTCACCTCTCACTAGATTAGCTGAAAATGCCAGTAAGCACCCCACAGCCACGCACCAAACCTTGCTACCGTGCTTCAAAATATTCCCAGAAATTCCATTGCAGGAATTCATCCCAAAGCACGATCTGTTAGACTCCCTCATGAAGTAGTGAAAGCAGGCAGAGCACTGTACTGTCAGTCCCACCGGGAAGGACCCCGCCGTCTGGGGAAGAACTGGACAGGCCGATTACACGGATCCCTTTAGCGTGCCCCAGGTCCCTACAGGAGGGACAAGCCCGCCCAGCGTGATCCTCCTGCCCAGTAGACTGTTGTTCATCTGGGACCCAGAGAGACCCTCAGCCTGTGGGCTCAGGTGTGGGGGAGCTTCGGCGTGACAGGCTTTTATCGGAATTGAGTTTACAATGTTCTGTGCCGACAGAGCAGGCAGAGGTTCTATCTTTCTTATCAGAGTGAAGCCATTTTCATCGTTGGACACTTTGAGAGTGATCAAGCTGCCTGCCCATCAAAGAGCAATGGACTCCCAGCACCCCGCCTTCCTCCTCTTACCAGCCACGAGTCCCTCCCTGAGGCTACACCCCACACCACGGCAGTGTCGCCCAGACCCAGGATGACTTTGTGAGGCTGCCACCAGGGGTCGATCTTGCACACCAGCAGCCGCCAACCGAGAGCACCTTGGAATACCTTTAAGCTGTCTGTGAGGACCATCTGCTTTCTGTTACGGACAAATTACAAATGATACAACCCAGGCCTTCTTCTGGCCTTGACTCCAAATCAGGAAACCCAGAGACAGGCTGAGACCATGCACAGACTCAATGCTGCTGAGGTTCCCAGGCTCAACATCCCAGTAATCACACAGGGACTTTCTTCAGAAGGGAACTTTTTGGCATGCATATTGTCAATGCCTCCTTCATGGTCTCCATCTTGAGCCTGCTTTGTCTCCTGGGCACAGATCTTTCCCTGGAGAGCAGCACCCTCAGAGACACTCCTCCAAGCCTTATCACACACACTTGGTAGCAGTTCTGCCCAGAGACAGCTACCCTGTCTCTAGGGATGACACTGCTCTTCAGTTTCCCGGTGAGTACATTCAGAGTGGCCATCAGCCAAGGAGCCATGGAAGCCTGTTAAAGGCAGAGGCCAAGAAGCAGCTATTCCAGGGCAGGCTGTGCTGTTCTCAGAAGACTGTGCGCCAATCTCCCTACCCACACAGAGCCCTGAGTCCCGTCCACTGGGTCAGAAAGTACAGGAAGACTG